>NW_026699776.1:0-34404 GCF_030435755.1 Ochotona princeps | reverse complement strand
TCTAGACACAAATATTGGTGTGAGAGCTAATTCAATCAAGGAAACACTGCATGTTGGTGAAGGGCATATTGAAGAAGGATCAGCCGAGTGGTTCTTGTGTGAGAACAACTCCATTTGGCTCACTAACTTCACACACCATCAGGCTTCCAAGCAGCTCTCAAGGAAACTCAGTTTTCACACTCTATGCTTAGTGCCCTTTGAGTGCATTATCTAGGAATGAACCTGGTAGAGCATCCCACACAAACGAATGCTCCACATGCGGGATTCACATGCCACCAACTCCACATTCACAGGCAACTTCAGCGCCACAGCCATTTTCAGATAGCCCTCAATGCAAAGGCTCTAGACGCAAATATTGGTGTGAGAGCTAATTCAATCAAGGAAACACTGCATGTTGGTGAAGGGCATATTGAAGAAGGATCAGCCGAGTGGTTCTTGTGGGAGAACAACTCCATTTGGCTCACTAACTTCACACACCATCAGGCTTCCAAGCAGCTCTCAAGGAAACTCAGTTTTCACACTCTAGGCTTAGTGCCCTTTGAGTGCATTATCTAGGGATGAACCTGGTAGAGCATCCCACACAAACGAATGCTCCACATGCGGGATTCACATGCCACCAACTCCACATTCACAGGCAACTTCAGCGCCACAGCCATTTTCAGATAGCCCTCAATGCAAAGGCTCTAGACACAAATATTGGTGTGAGAGCTAAATCAATCTAGGAAACACTGCATGTTGGTGAAGGGCATATTGACGAAGGATCAGCCGAGTGGTTCTTGTGGGAGAACAACTCCATTTGGCTCACTAACTTCACACACCATCAGGCTTCCAAGCAGCTCTCAAGGAAACTCAGTTTTCACACTCTAGGCTTAGTGCCTTTTGAGTGCCTAGGACTGAAATGAAGGTTGGTGAGCATCCCAAACAAACGAATGCTCCACATGCGGGTTTCACATGCCACCAACTCCACATTCACAGGCAACTTCAGCGCCACAGCCGTTTTCAGATAGCCCTCAATGCAAAGGCTCTAGACGCAAATATTGGTGTGAGAGCTAATTCAATCAAGGAAACACTGCATGTTGGTGAAGGGCATATTGAAGAAGGATCAGCCGAGTGGTTCTTGTGGGAGAACAACTCCATTTGGCTCACTAACTTCACACACCATCAGGCTTCCAAGCAGCTCTCAAGGAAACTCAGTTTTCACACTCTATGCTTAGTGCCTTTTGAGTACCTAGGACTGAAATGAAGCTTGGTTAGCATCCCACACAAACGAATGCTCCACATGCGGGTTTCACATGCCACCAACTCCACATTCACAGGCAACTTCAGCGCCACAGCCGTTTTCAGATAGCCCTCAATTGAAAGGCTCTAGACGCAAATATTGGTGTGAGAGCTAATTCAATGAAGGAAACACTGCATGTTGGTGAAGGGCATATTGAAGAAGGATCAGCCGAGTGGTTCTTGTGGGAGAACAACTCCATTTGGCTCACTAACTTCACACACCATCAGGCTTCCAAGCAGCTCTCAAGGAAACTCAGTTTTCACAGTCTATGCTTAGTGCCCTTTGAGTGCTTTATCTAGGAATGAACCTGGTAGAGCATCCCACAGAAACGAATGCTCCACATGCGGGTTTTACATGCCACCAACTCCACATTCACAGGCAACTTCAGCGCCACAGCCGTTTTCAGATAGCCCTCAATGCAAAGGCTCTAGACGCAAATACTGGTGTGAGAGCTAATTCAATCAAGGAAACACTGCATGTTGGTGAAGGGCATATTGAAGAAGGATCAGCCGAGTGGTTCTTGTGGGAGAACAACTCCATTTGGCTCACTAACTTCACACACCATCAGGCTTCCAAGCAGCTCTCAAGGAAACTCAGTTTTCACACTCTATGCTTACTGCCTTTTGAGTACCTAGGACTGAGATGAACCTGGTAGAGCATCCCACACAAACGAATGCTCCACATGCGGGTTTCACATGCCACCAACTCCACATTCACAGGCAACTTCAGCGCCACAGCCATTTTCAGATAGCCCTCAATGCAAAGGCTCTAGACGCAAATATTGGTGTGAGAGCTAATTCAATCAAGGAAACACTGCATGTTGGTGAAGGGCATATTGAAGAAGGATCGGCCGAGTGGTTTTTTGTGGGAGAACAACTCCATTTGGCTCACTAACTTCACACAGCATCAGGCTTCCAAGCAGCTCTCAAGGAAACTCAGTTTTCACACTCTAGGCTTAGTGCCCTTTGAGTGCATTATCTAGGGATGAACCTGGTAGAGCATCCCACACAAACGAATGCTCCACATGCGGGTTTCACATGCCACCAACTCCACATTCTCAGGCAACTTCAGCGCCACAGCCGTTTTCAGATAGCCCTCAATGCAAAGGCTCTAGACGCAAATATTGGTGTGAGAGCTAATTCAATCAAGGAAACACTGCATGTTGGTGAAGGGCATATTGAAGAAGGATCAGCCGAGTGGTTCTTGTGGGAGAACAACTCCATTTGGCTCACTAACTTCACACACCATCAGGCTTCCAAGCAGCTCTCAAGGAAACTCAGTTTTCACACTCTATGCTTACTGCCTTTTGAGTACATAGAACTGAAATGAAGGTTGGTGAGCATCCCACACAAACGAATGCTCCACATGCGGGTTTCACATGTCACCAACTCCACATTCTTAGGCAACTTCAGCGCCACAGCCGTTTTCAGATAGCCCTCAATGCAAAGGCTCTAGACGCAAATATTGGTGTGAGAGCTAATTCAATCAAGGAAACACTGCATGTTGGTGAAGGGCATATTGAAGAAGGATCAGCTGAGTGGTTCTTGTGGGAGAACAACTCCATTTGGCTCACTAACTTCACACACCATCAGGCTTCCAAGCAGCTCTCAAGGAAACTCAGTTTTCACACTCTAGGCTTAGTGCCCTTTGAGTGCATTATCTAGGAATGAACCTGGTAGAGCATCCCACACAAACGAATGCTCCACATGCGGGTTTCACATGCCACCAACTCCACATTCACAGGCAACTTCAGCGCCACAGCCATTTTCAGATAGCCCTCAATGCAAAGGCTCTAGACGCAAATATTGGTGTGAGAGCTAATTCAATCAAGGAAACACTGCATGTTGGTGAAGGGCATATTGAAGAAGGATCAGCCGAGTGGTTCTTGTGGGAGAACAACTCCATTTGGCTCACTAACTTCACACGCCACCAGGCTTCCAAGCAGCTCTCAAGGAAACTCAGTTTTCACACTCTATGCTTAGTGCCCTTTGAGTGCATTATCTAGGAATGAACCTGGTAGAGCATCCCACACAAACGAATGCTCCACATGCGGGTTTCACATGCCACCAACTCCACATTTACAGGCAACTTCAGAGCCACAGCCGTTTTCAGATAGCCCTCAATGCAAAGGCTCTAGACACAAATATTGGTGTGAGAGCTAATTCAATCAAGGAAACACTGCATGTTGGTGAAGGGCATATTGAAGAAGGATCAGCCGAGTGGTTCTTGTGGGAGAACAACTCCATTTGGCTCACTAACTTCACACACCATCAGGCTTCCAAGCAGCTCTCAAGGAAACTCAGTTTTCACACTCTAGGCTTAGTGCCCTTTGAGTGCTTTATCTAGGAATGAACCTGGTAGAGCATCCCACAGAAACGAATGCTCCACATGCGGGTTTTACATGCCACCAACTCCACATTCACAGGCAACTTCAGCGCCACAGCCGTTTTCAGATAGCCCTCAATGCAAAGGCTCTAGACGCAAATACTGGTGTGAGAGCTAATTCAATCAAGGAAACACTGCATGTTGGTGAAGGGCATATTGAAGAAGGATCAGCCGAGTGGTTCTTGTGGGAGAACAACTCCATTTGGCTCACTAACTTCACACACCATCAGGCTTCCAAGCAGCTCTCAAGGAAACTCAGTTTTCACACTCTATGCTTACTGCCTTTTGAGTACCTAGGACTGAGATGAACCTGGTAGAGCATCCCACACAAACGAATGCTCCACATGCGGGTTTCACATGCCACCAACTCCACATTCACAGGCAACTTCAGCGCCACAGCCATTTTCAGATAGCCCTCAATGCAAAGGCTCTAGACGCAAATATTGGTGTGAGAGCTAATTCAATCAAGGAAACACTGCATGTTGGTGAAGGGCATATTGAAGAAGGATCGGCCGAGTGGTTTTTTGTGGGAGAACAACTCCATTTGGCTCACTAACTTCACACAGCATCAGGCTTCCAAGCAGCTCTCAAGGAAACTCAGTTTTCACACTCTATGCTTAGTGCCCTTTGAGTGCATTATCTAGGGATGAACCTGGTAGAGCATCCCACACAAACGAATGCTCCACATGCGGGTTTCACATGCCACCAACTCCACATTCTCAGGCAACTTCAGCGCCACAGCCGTTTTCAGATAGCCCTCAATGCAAAGGCTCTAGACGCAAATATTGGTGTGAGAGCTAATTCAATCAAGGAAACACTGCATGTTGGTGAAGGGCATATTGAAGAAGGATCAGCCGAGTGGTTCTTGTGGGAGAACAACTCCATTTGGCTCACTAACTTCACACACCATCAGGCTTCCAAGCAGCTCTCAAGGAAACTCAGTTTTCACACTCTATGCTTACTGCCTTTTGAGTACATAGAACTGAAATGAAGGTTGGTGAGCATCCCACACAAACGAATGCTCCACATGCGGGTTTCACATGTCACCAACTCCACATTCTTAGGCAACTTCAGCGCCACAGCCGTTTTCAGATAGCCCTCAATGCAAAGGCTCTAGACGCAAATATTGGTGTGAGAGCTAATTCAATCAAGGAAACACTGCATGTTGGTGAAGGGCATATTGAAGAAGGATCAGCTGAGTGGTTCTTGTGGGAGAACAACTCCATTTGGCTCACTAACTTCACACACCATCAGGCTTCCAAGCAGCTCTCAAGGAAACTCAGTTTTCACACTCTAGGCTTAGTGCCCTTTGAGTGCATTATCTAGGAATGAACCTGGTAGAGCATCCCACACAAACGAATGCTCCACATGCGGGTTTCACATGCCACCAACTCCACATTCACAGGCAACTTCAGCGCCACAGCCATTTTCAGATAGCCCTCAATGCAAAGGCTCTAGACGCAAATATTGGTGTGAGAGCTAATTCAATCAAGGAAACACTGCATGTTGGTGAAGGGCATATTGAAGAAGGATCAGCCGAGTGGTTCTTGTGGGAGAACAACTCCATTTGGCTCACTAACTTCACACGCCACCAGGCTTCCAAGCAGCTCTCAAGGAAACTCAGTTTTCACACTCTATGCTTAGTGCCCTTTGAGTGCATTATCTAGGAATGAACCTGGTAGAGCATCCCACACAAACGAATGCTCCACATGCGGGTTTCACATGCCACCAACTCCACATTTACAGGCAACTTCAGAGCCACAGCCGTTTTCAGATAGCCCTCAATGCAAAGGCTCTAGACACAAATATTGGTGTGAGAGCTAATTCAATCAAGGAAACACTGCATGTTGGTGAAGGGCATATTGAAGAAGGATCAGCCGAGTGGTTCTTGTGGGAGAACAACTCCATTTGGCTCACTAACTTCACACACCATCAGGCTTCCAAGCAGCTCTCAAGGAAACTCAGTTTTCACACTCTAGGCTTAGTGCCCTTTGAGTGCTTTATCTAGGAATGAACCTGGTAGAGCATCCCACAGAAACGAATGCTCCACATGCGGGTTTTACATGCCACCAACTCCACATTCACAGGCAACTTCAGCGCCACAGCCGTTTTCAGATAGCCCTCAATGCAAAGGCTCTAGACGCAAATACTGGTGTGAGAGCTAATTCAATCAAGGAAACACTGCATGTTGGTGAAGGGCATATTGAAGAAGGATCAGCCGAGTGGTTCTTGTGGGAGAACAACTCCATTTGGCTCACTAACTTCACACACCATCAGGCTTCCAAGCAGCTCTCAAGGAAACTCAGTTTTCACACTCTATGCTTACTGCCTTTTGAGTACCTAGGACTGAGATGAACCTGGTAGAGCATCCCACACAAACGAATGCTCCACATGCGGGTTTCACATGCCACCAACTCCACATTCACAGGCAACTTCAGCGCCACAGCCATTTTCAGATAGCCCTCAATGCAAAGGCTCTAGACGCAAATATTGGTGTGAGAGCTAATTCAATCAAGGAAACACTGCATGTTGGTGAAGGGCATATTGAAGAAGGATCGGCCGAGTGGTTTTTTGTGGGAGAACAACTCCATTTGGCTCACTAACTTCACACACCATCAGGCTTCCAAGCAGCTCTCAAGGAAACTCAGTTTTCACACTCTATGCTTAGTGCCCTTTGAGTGCATTATCTAGGGATGAACCTGGTAGAGCATCCCACACAAACGAATGCTCCACATGCGGGTTTCACATGCCACCAACTCCACATTCTCAGGCAACTTCAGCGCCACAGCCGTTTTCAGATAGCCCTCAATGCAAAGGCTCTAGACGCAAATATTGGTGTGAGAGCTAATTCAATCAAGGAAACACTGCATGTTGGTGAAGGGCATATTGAAGAAGGATCAGCCGAGTGGTTCTTGTGGGAGAACAACTCCATTTGGCTCACTAACTTCACACACCATCAGGCTTCCAAGCAGCTCTCAAGGAAACTCAGTTTTCACACTCTATGCTTACTGCCTTTTGAGTACATAGAACTGAAATGAAGGTTGGTGAGCATCCCACACAAACGAATGCTCCACATGCGGGTTTCACATGTCACCAACTCCACATTCTTAGGCAACTTCAGCGCCACAGCCGTTTTCAGATAGCCCTCAATGCAAAGGCTCTAGACGCAAATATTGGTGTGAGAGCTAATTCAATCAAGGAAACACTGCATGTTGGTGAAGGGCATATTGAAGAAGGATCAGCTGAGTGGTTCTTGTGGGAGAACAACTCCATTTGGCTCACTAACTTCACACACCATCAGGCTTCCAAGCAGCTCTCAAGGAAACTCAGTTTTCACACTCTAGGCTTAGTGCCCTTTGAGTGCATTATCTAGGAATGAACCTGGTAGAGCATCCCACACAAACGAATGCTCCACATGCGGGTTTCACATGCCACCAACTCCACATTCACAGGCAACTTCAGCGCCACAGCCATTTTCAGATAGCCCTCAATGCAAAGGCTCTAGACGCAAATATTGGTGTGAGAGCTAATTCAATCAAGGAAACACTGCATGTTGGTGAAGGGCATATTGAAGAAGGATCAGCCGAGTGGTTCTTGTGGGAGAACAACTCCATTTGGCTCACTAACTTCACACGCCACCAGGCTTCCAAGCAGCTCTCAAGGAAACTCAGTTTTCACACTCTATGCTTAGTGCCCTTTGAGTGCATTATCTAGGAATGAACCTGGTAGAGCATCCCACACAAACGAATGCTCCACATGCGGGTTTCACATGCCACCAACTCCACATTTACAGGCAACTTCAGAGCCACAGCCGTTTTCAGATAGCCCTCAATGCAAAGGCTCTAGACACAAATACTGGTGTGAGAGCTAATTCAATCAAGGAAACACTGCATGTTGGTGAAGGGCATATTGAAGAAGGATCAGCCGAGTGGTTCTTGTGGGAGAACAACTCCATTTGGCTCACTAACTTCACACACCATCAGGCTTCCAAGCAGCTCTCAAGGAAACTCAGTTTTCACACTCTAGGCTTAGTGCCCTTTGAGTGCATTATCTAGGGATGAACCTGGTAGAGAATCCCACACAAACGAATGCTCCACATGCGGGTTTCACATGCCACCAACTCCACATGCTCAGGCAACTTCAGAGCCACAGCCGTTTTCAGATAGCCCTCAATGCAAAGGCTCTAGACGCAAATATTGGTGTGAGAGCTAATTCAATCAAGGAAACACTGCATGTTGGTGAAGGGCATATTGAAGAAGGATCAGCCGAGTGGTTCTTGTGGGAGAACAACTCCATTTGGCTCACTAACTTCACACACCATCAGGCTTCCAAGCAGCTCTCAAGGAAACTCAGTTTTCACACTCTATGCTTAGTGCCCTTTGAGTGCATTATCTAGGGATGAACCTGGTAGAGCATCCCACACAAACGAATGCTCCACATGCGGGTTTCACATGCCACCAACTCCACATTCTCAGGCAACTTCAGCGCCACAGCCGTTTTCAGATAGCCCTCAATGCAAAGGCTCTAGACGCAAATATTGGTGTGAGAGCTAATTCAATCAAGGAAACACTGCATGTTGGTGAAGGGCATATTGAAGAAGGATCAGCCGAGTGGTTCTTGTGGGAGAACAACTCCATTTGGCTCACTAACTTCACACACCATCAGGCTTCCAAGCAGCTCTCAAGGAAACTCAGTTTTCACACTCTATGCTTAGTGCCCTTTGAGTGCGTTATCTAGGAATGAACCTGGTAGAGCATCCCACACAAACGAATGCTCCACATGCGGGTTTCACATGCCACCAACTCCACATTCACAGGCAACTTCAGAGCCACAGCCGTTTTCAGATAGCCCTCAATGCAAAGGTTCTAGACGCAAATATTGGTGTGAGAGCTAATTCAATCAAGGAAACACTGCATGTTGGTGAAGGGCATATTGAAGAAGGATCAGCCGAGTGGTTCTTGTGGGAGAACAACTCCATTTGGCTCACTAACTTCACACACCATCAGGCTTCCAAGCAGCTCTCAAGGAAACTCAGTTTTCACACTCTATGCTTAGTGCCCTTTGAGTGCGTTATCTAGGAATGAACCTGGTAGAGCATCCCACACAAACGAATGCTCCACATGCGGGTTTCACATGCCACCAACTCCACATTCACAGGCAACTTCAGAGCCACAGCCGTTTTCAGATAGCCCTCAATGCAAAGGTTCTAGACGCAAATATTGGTGTGAGAGCTAATTCAATCAAGGAAACACTGCATGTTGGTGAAGGGCATATTGAAGAAGGATCAGCCGAGTGGTTCTTGTGGGAGAACAACTCCATTTGGCTCACTAACTTCACACACCATCAGGCTTCCAAGCAGCTCTCAAGGAAACTCAGTTTTCACACTCTATGCTTAGTGCCCTTTGAGTGCATTATCTAGGGATGAACCTGGTAGAGCATCCCACACAAACGAATGCTCCACATGCGGGTTTCACATGCCACCAAATCCACATTCACAGGCAACTTCAGAGCCACAGCCGTTTTCAGATAGCCCTCAATGCAAAGGCTCTAGACGCAAATATTGGTGTGAGAGCTAATTCAATCAAGGAAACACTGCATGTTGGTGAAGGGCATATTGAAGAAGGATCAGCCGAGTGGTTCTTGTGGGAGAACAACTCCATTTGGCTCACTAACTTCACACACCATCAGGCTTCCAAGCAGCTCTCAAGGAAACTCAGTTTTCACACTCTAGGCTTAGTGCCCTTTGAGTGCATTATCTAGAGATGAACCTGGTAGAGCATCCCACACAAACGAATGCTCCACATGCGGGTTTCACATGCCACCAACTCCACATTCTCAGGCAACTTCAGCGCCACAGCCGTTTTCAGATAGCCCTCAATGCAAAGGCTCTAGACGCAAATATTGGTGTGAGAGCTAATTCAATCAAGGAAACACTGCATGTTGGTGAAGGGCATATTGAAGAAGGATCAGCCGAGTGGTTCTTGTGGGAGAACAACTCCATTTGGCTCACTAACGTCACACACCATCAGGCTTCCAAGCAGCTCTCAAGGAAACTCAGTTTTCACACTCTATGCTTAGTGCCCTTTGAGTGCGTTATCTAGGAATGAACCTGGTAGAGCATCAGACACAAACGAATGCTCCACATGCGGGTTTCACATGCCACCAACTCCACATTCACAGGCAACTTCAGCGCCACAGCCGTTTTCAGATAGCCCTCAATGCAAAGGTTCTAGACGCAAATATTGGTGTGAGAGCTAATTCAATCAAGGAAACACTGCATGTTGCTGAAGGGCATATTGAAGAAGGATCAGCCGAGTGGTTCTTGTGGGAGAACAACTCCATTTGGCTCACTAACTTCACACACCATCAGGCTTCCAAGCAGCTCTCAAGGAAACTCAGTTTTCACACTCTATGCTTAGTGCCCTTTGAGTGCGTTATCTAGGAATGAACCTGGTAGAGCATCCCACACAAACGAATGCTCCACATGCGGGTTTCACATGCCACCAACTCCACATTCACAGGCAACTTCAGAGCCACAGCCGTTTTCAGATAGCCCTCAATGCAAAGGTTCTAGACGCAAATATTGGTGTGAGAGCTAATTCAATCAAGGAAACACTGCATGTTGGTGAAGGGCATATTGAAGAAGGATCAGCCGATTGGTTCTTGTGGGAGAACAACTCCATTTGGCTCACTAACTTCACACACCATCAGGCTTCCAAGCAGCTCTCAAGGAAACTCAGTTTTCACACTCTAGGCTTAGTGCCCTTTGAGTGCATTATCTAGGAATGAACCTGGTAGAGCATCCCACACAAACGAATGCTCCACATGCGGGTTTCACATGCCACCAACTCCACATTCACAGGCAACTTCAGCGCCACAGCCGTTTTCAGATAGCCCTCAATGCAAAGGCTCTAGACGCAAATATTGGTGTGAGAGCTAATTCAATCAAGGAAACACTGCATGTTGGTGAAGGGCATATTGAAGAAGGATCAGCCGAGTGGTTCTTGTGGGAGAACAACTCCATTTGGCTCACTAACTTCACACACCATCAGGCTTCCAAGCAGCTCTCAAGGAAACTCAGTTTTCACACTCTATGCTTAGTGCCCTTTGAGTGCATTATCTAGGGATGAACCTGGTAGAGCATCCCACACAAACGAATGCTCCACATGCGGGTTTCACATGCCACCAACTCCACATTCACAGGCAACTTCAGCCCCACATCCGTTTTCAGATAGCCCTCAATGCAAAGGCTCTAGACGCAAATATTGGTGTGAGAGCTAATTCAATCAAGGAAACACTGCATGTTGGTGAAGGGCATATTGAAGAAGGATCAGCCGAGTGGTTCTTGTGGGAGAACAACTCCATTTGGCTCACTAACTTCACACACCATCAGGCTTCCAAGCAGCTCTCAAGGAAACTCAGTTTTCACAGTCTATGCTTAGTGCCCTTTGAGTGCGTTATCTAGGAATGAACCTGGTAGCGCATCCCACACAAACGAATGCTCCACATGCGGGTTTCACATGCCACCAACTCCACATGCTCAGGCAACTTCAGCGCCACAGCCGTTTTCAGATAGCCCTCAATGCAAAGGCTCTAGACGCAAATATTGGTGTGAGAGCTAATTCAATCAAGGAAACACTGCATGTTGCTGAAGGGCATATTGAAGAAGGATCAGCCGAGTGGTTCTTGTGGGAGAACAACTCCATTTGGCTCACTAACTTCACACACCATCAGGCTTCCAAGCAGCTCTCAAGGAAACTCAGTTTTCACACTCTATGCTTAGTGCCCTTTGACTGCATTATCTAGGAATGAACCTGGTAGAGCATCCCACACAAACGAATGCTCCACATGCGGGTTTCACATGCCACCAACTCCACATTCTCAGGCAACTTCAGCGCCACAGCCGTTTTCAGATAGCCCTCAATGCAAAGGTTCTAGATGCAAATATTGGTGTGAGAGCTAATTCAATCAAGGAAACACTGCATGTTGCTGAAGGGCATATTGAAGAAGGATCAGCCGAGTGGTTCTTGTGGGAGAACAACTCCATTTGGCTCACTGACTTCACACACCATCAGGCTTCCAAGCAGCTCTCAAGGAAACTCAGTTTTCACACTCTATGCTTAGTGCCCTTTGAGTGCGTTATCTAGGAATGAACCTGGTAGAGCATCAGACACAAACGAATGCTCCACATGCGGGTTTCACATGCCACCAACTCCACATTCACAGGCAACTTCAGCGCCACAGCCGTTTTCAGATAGCCCTCAATGCAAAGGTTCTAGACGCAAATATTGGTGTGAGAGCTAATTCAATCAAGGAAACACTGCATGTTGCTGAAGGGCATATTGAAGAAGGATCAGCCGAGTGGTTCTTGTGGGAGAACAACTCCATTTGGCTCACTAACTTCACACACCATCAGGCTTCCAAGCAGCTCTCAAGGAAACTCAGTTTTCACACTCTAGGCTTAGTGCCCTTTGAGTGCGTTATCTAGGAATGAACCTGGTAGAGCATCCCACACAAACGAATGCTCCACATGCGGGTTTCACATGCCACCAACTCCACATTCACAGGCAACTTCAGCGCCACAGCCGTTTTCAGATAGCCCTCAATGCAAAGGCTCTAGACGCAAATATTGGTGTGAGAGCTAATTCAATCAAGGAAACACTGCATGTTGGTGAAGGGCATATTGAAGAAGGATCAGCCGAGTGGTTCTTGTGGGAGAACAACTCCATTTGGCTCACTAACTTCACACACCATCAGGCTTCCAAGCAGCTCTCAATGAAACTCAGTTTTCACACTCTAGGCTTAGTGCCCTTTGAGTGCATTATCTAGGAATGAACCTGGTAGAGCATCCCACACAAATGAATGCTCCACATGCGGGTTTCACATGCCACCAACTCCGCATTCTCAGGCAACTTCAGCGCCACAGCCGTTTTCAGATAGCCCTCAATGCAAAGGCTCTAGACGCAAATATTGGTGTGAGAGCTAATTCAATCAAGGAAACTCTGCATGTTGTTGAAGGGCATATTGAAGAAGGATCAGCCGAGTGGTTCTTGTGGGAGAACAACTCCATTTGGCTCACTAACTTCACACACCATCAGGCTTCCAAGCAGCTCTCAAGGAAACTCAGTTTTCACACTCTATGCTTAGTGCCCTTTGAGTGCATTATCTAGGAATGAACCTGGTAGAGCATCCCACACAAACGAAGGCTCCACATGCGGGTTTCACATGCTACCTACTCCACATTGACAGGCAACTTCAGCGCCACAGCCGTTTTCAGATAGCCCTCAATGCAAAGGCTCTAGACGCAAATATTGGTGTGAGAGCTAATTCAATCAAGGAAACACTGCATGTTGGTGAAGGGCATATTGAAGAAGGATCAGCCGAGTGGTTCTTGTGGGAGAACAACTCCATTTGGCTCACTAACTTCACACACCATCAGGCTTCCAAGCAGCTCTCAAGGAAACTCAGTTTTCACACTCTATGCTTAGTGCCCTTTGAGTGCATTATCTAGGAATGAACCTGGTAGAACATCCCACACAAACGAATGCTCCACATGCGGGTTTCACATGCCACCAACTCCACATTCACAGGCAACTACAGCGCCACAGCCGTTTTCAGATAGCCCTCAATGCAAAGGCTCTAGACGCAAATATTGGTGTGAGAGCTAATTCAATCAAGGAAACTCTGCATGTCGGTGAAGGGCATATTGAAGAAGGATCAGCCGAGTGGTTCTTGTGGGAGAACAACTCCATTTGGCTCACTAACTTCACACACCATCAGGCATCCAAGCAGCTCTCAAGGAAACTCAGTTTTCACACTCTATGCTTAGTGCCCTTTGAGTGCCTAGGCCTGAAATGAACCTGGTAGAGCATCCCACACAAACGAATGCTCCACATGCGGGTTTCACATGCCACCAACTCCACATTCACAGGCAACTTCAGCGCCACAGCCGTTTTCAGATAGCCCTCAATGCAAAGGCTCTAGACGCAAATATTGGTGTGAGAGCTAATTCAATCAAGGAAACACTGCATGTTGGTGAAGGGCATATTGACGAAGGATCAGCCGAGTGGTTCTTGTGGGAGAACAACTCCATTTGGCTCACTAACTTCACACACCATCAGGCTTCCAAGCAGCTCTCAAGGAAACTCAGTTTTCACAGTCTATGCTTAGTGCCCTTTGAGTGCTTTATCTAGGAATGAACCTGGTAGAGCATCCCACAGAAACGAATGCTCCACATGCGGGTTTTACATGCCACCAACTCCACATTCACAGGCAACTTCAGCGCCACAGCCGTTTTCAGATAGCCCTCAATGCAAAGGCTCTAGACGCAAATACTGGTGTGAGAGCTAATTCAATCAAGGAAACACTGCATGTTGGTGAAGGGCATATTGAAGAAGGATCAGCCGAGTGGTTCTTGTGGGAGAACAACTCCATTTGGCTCACTAACTTCACACACCATCAGGCTTCCAAGCAGCTCTCAAGGAAACTCAGTTTTCACACTCTATGCTTACTGCCTTTTGAGTACCTAGGACTGAGATGAACCTGGTAGAGCATCCCACACAAACGAATGCTCCACATGCGGGTTTCACATGCCACCAACTCCACATTCACAGGCAACTTCAGCGCCACAGCCATTTTCAGATAGCCCTCAATGCAAAGGCTCTAGAAGCAAATATTGATGTGAGAGCTAATTCAATCAAGGAAACACTGCATGTTGGTGAAGGGCATATTGAAGAAGGATCGGCCGAGTGGTTTTTTGTGGGAGAACAACTCCATTTGGCTCACTAACTTCACACAGCATCAGGCTTCCAAGCAGCTCTCAAGGAAACTCAGTTTTCACACTCTATGCTTAGTGCCCTTTGAGTGCATTATCTAGGGATGAACCTGGTAGAGCATCCCACACAAACGAATGCTCCACATGCGGGTTTCACATGCCACCAACTCCACATTCTCAGGCAACTTCAGCGCCACAGCCGTTTTCAGATAGCCCTCAATGCAAAGGCTCTAGACGCAAATATTGGTGTGAGAGCTAATTCAATCAAGGAAACACTGCATGTTGGTGAAGGGCATATTGAAGAAGGATCAGCCGAGTGGTTCTTGTGGGAGAACAACTCCATTTGGCTCACTAACTTCACACACCATCAGGCTTCCAAGCAGCTCTCAAGGAAACTCAGTTTTCACACTCTATGCTTACTGCCTTTTGAGTACATAGAACTGAAATGAAGGTTGGTGAGCATCCCACACAAACGAATGCTCCACATGCGGGTTTCACATGTCACCAACTCCACATTCTTAGGCAACTTCAGCGCCACAGCCGTTTTCAGATAGCCCTCAATGCAAAGGCTCTAGACGCAAATATTGGTGTGAGAGCTAATTCAATCAAGGAAACACTGCATGTTGGTGAAGGGCATATTGAAGAAGGATCAGCTGAGTGGTTCTTGTGGGAGAACAACTCCATTTGGCTCACTAACTTCACACACCATCAGGCTTCCAAGCAGCTCTCAAGGAAACTCAGTTTTCACACTCTAGGCTTAGTGCCCTTTGAGTGCATTATCTAGGAATGAACCTGGTAGAGCATCCCACACAAACGAATGCTCCACATGCGGGTTTCACATGCCACCAACTCCACATTCACAGGCAACTTCAGCGCCACAGCCATTTTCAGATAGCCCTCAATGCAAAGGCTCTAGACGCAAATATTGGTGTGAGAGCTAATTCAATCAAGGAAACACTGCATGTTGGTGAAGGGCATATTGAAGAAGGATCAGCCGAGTGGTTCTTGTGGGAGAACAACTCCATTTGGCTCACTAACTTCACACACCATCAGGCTTCCAAGCAGCTCTCAAGGAAACTCAGTTTTCACACTCTATGCTTAGTGCCCTTTGAGTGCATTATCTAGGAATGAACCTGGTAGAGCATCCCACACAAACGAATGCTCCACATGCGGGTTTCACATGCCACCAACTCCACATTTACAGGCAACTTCAGAGCCACAGCCGTTTTCAGATAGCCCTCAATGCAAAGGCTCTAGACACAAATATTGGTGTGAGAGCTAATTCAATCAAGGAAACACTGCATGTTGGTGAAGGGCATATTGAAGAAGGATCAGCCGAGTGGTTCTTGTGGGAGAACAACTCCATTTGGCTCACTAACTTCACACACCATCAGGCTTCCAAGCAGCTCTCAAGGAAACTCAGTTTTCACACTCTAGGCTTAGTGCCCTTTGAGTGCATTATCTAGGGATGAACCTGGTAGAGCATCCCACACAAACGAATGCTCCACATGCGGGTTTCACATGCCACCAACTCCACATGCTCAGGCAACTTCAGAGCCACAGCCGTTTTCAGATAGCCCTCAATGCAAAGGCTCTAGACGCAAATATTGGTGTGAGAGCTAATTCAATCAAGGAAACACTGCATGTTGGTGAAGGGCATATTGAAGAAGGATCAGCCGAGTGGTTCTTGTGGGAGAACAACTCCATTTGGCTCACTAACTTCACACACCATCAGGCTTCCAAGCAGCTCTCAAGGAAACTCAGTTTTCACACTCTATGCTTAGTGCCCTTTGAGTGCATTATCTAGGGATGAACCTGGTAGAGCATCCCACACAAACGAATGCTCCACATGCGGGTTTCACATGCCACCAACTCCACATTCTCAGGCAACTTCAGCGCCACAGCCGTTTTCAGATAGCCCTCAATGCAAAGGCTCTAGACGCAAATATTGGTGTGAGAGCTAATTCAATCAAGGAAACACTGCATGTTGGTGAAGGGCATATTGAAGAAGGATCAGCCGAGTGGTTCTTGTGGGAGAACAACTCCATTTGGCTCACTAACTTCACACACCATCAGGCTTCCAAGCAGCTCTCAAGGAAACTCAGTTTTCACACTCTATGCTTAGTGCCCTTTGAGTGCGTTATCTAGGAATGAACCTGGTAGAGCATCCCACACAAACGAATGCTCCACATGCGGGTTTCACATGCCACCAACTCCACATTCACAGGCAACTTCAGAGCCACAGCCGTTTTCAGATAGCCCTCAATGCAAAGGTTCTAGACGCAAATATTGGTGTGAGAGCTAATTCAATCAAGGAAACACTGCATGTTGGTGAAGGGCATATTGACGAAGGATCAGCCGAGTGGTTCTTGTGGGAGAACAACTCCATTTGGCTCACTAACTTCACACACCATCAGGCTTCCAAGCAGCTCTCAAGGAAACTCAGTTTTCACACTCTATGCTTAGTGCCCTTTGAGTGCGTTATCTAGGAATGAACCTGGTAGAGCATCCCACACAAACGAATGCTCCACATGCGGGTTTCACATGCCACCAACTCCACATTCACAGGCAACTTCAGAGCCACAGCCGTTTTCAGATAGCCCTCAATGCAAAGGTTCTAGACGCAAATATTGGTGTGAGAGCTAATTCAATCAAGGAAACACTGCATGTTGGTGAAGGGCATATTGAAGAAGGATCAGCCGAGTGGTTCTTGTGGGAGAACAACTCCATTTGGCTCACTAACTTCACACACCATCAGGCTTCCAAGCAGCTCTCAAGGAAACTCAGTTTTCACACTCTATGCTTAGTGCCCTTTGAGTGCATTATCTAGGGATGAACCTGGTAGAGCATCCCACACAAACGAATGCTCCACATGCGGGTTTCACATGCCACCAAATCCACATTCACAGGCAACTTCAGAGCCACAGCCGTTTTCAGATAGCCCTCAATGCAAAGGCTCTAGACGCAAATATTGGTGTGAGAGCTAATTCAATCAAGGAAACACTGCATGTTGGTGAAGGGCATATTGAAGAAGGATCAGCCGAGTGGTTCTTGTGGGAGAACAACTCCATTTGGCTCACTAACTTCACACACCATCAGGCTTCCAAGCAGCTCTCAAGGAAACTCAGTTTTCACACTCTAGGCTTAGTGCCCTTTGAGTGCATTATCTAGAGATGAACCTGGTAGAGCATCCCACACAAACGAATGCTCCACATGCGGGTTTCACATGCCACCAACTCCACATTCTCAGGCAACTTCAGCGCCACAGCCGTTTTCAGATAGCCCTCAATGCAAAGGCTCTAGACGCAAATATTGGTGTGAGAGCTAATTCAATCAAGGAAACACTGCATGTTGGTGAAGGGCATATTGAAGAAGGATCAGCCGAGTGGTTCTTGTGGGAGAACAACTCCATTTGGCTCACTAACGTCACACACCATCAGGCTTCCAAGCAGCTCTCAAGGAAACTCAGTTTTCACACTCTATGCTTAGTGCCCTTTGAGTGCGTTATCTAGGAATGAACCTGGTAGAGCATCAGACACAAACGAATGCTCCACATGCGGGTTTCACATGCCACCAACTCCACATTCACAGGCAACTTCAGCGCCACAGCCGTTTTCAGATAGCCCTCAATGCAAAGGCTCTAGACGCAAATATTGGTGTGAGAGCTAATTCAATCAAGGAAACACTGCATGTTGCTGAAGGGCATATTGAAGAAGGATCAGCCGAGTGGTTCTTGTGGGAGAACAACTCCATTTGGCTCACTAACTTCACACACCATCAGGCTTCCAAGCAGCTCTCAAGGAAACTCAGTTTTCACACTCTAGGCTTAGTGCCCTTTGAGTGCGTTATCTAGGAATGAACCTGGTAGAGCATCCCACACAAACGAATGCTCCACATGCGGGTTTCACATGCCACCAACTCCACATTCACAGGCAACTTCAGAGCCACAGCCGTTTTCAGATAGCCCTCAATGCAAAGGTTCTAGACGCAAATATTGGTGTGAGAGCTAATTCAATCAAGGAAACACTGCATGTTGGTGAAGGGCATATTGAAGAAGGATCAGCCGATTGGTTCTTGTGGGAGAACAACTCCATTTGGCTCACTAACTTCACACACCATCAGGCTTCCAAGCAGCTCTCAAGGAAACTCAGTTTTCACACTCTAGGCTTAGTGCCCTTTGAGTGCATTATCTAGGAATGAACCTGGTAGAGCATCCCACACAAACGAATGCTCCACATGCGGGTTTCACATGCCACCAACTCCACATTCACAGGCAACTTCAGCGCCACAGCCGTTTTCAGATAGCCCTCAATGCAAAGGCTCTAGACGCAAATATTGGTGTGAGAGCTAATTCAATCAAGGAAACACTGCATGTTGGTGAAGGGCATATTGAAGAAGGATCAGCCGAGTGGTTCTTGTGGGAGAACAACTCCATTTGGCTCACTAACTTCACACACCATCAGGCTTCCAAGCAGCTCTCAAGGAAACTCAGTTTTCACACTCTATGCTTAGTGCCCTTTGAGTGCATTATCTAGGGATGAACCTGGTAGAGCATCCCACACAAACGAATGCTCCACATGCGGGTTTCACATGCCACCAACTCCACATTCACAGGCAACTTCAGCCCCACAGCCGTTTTCAGATAGCCCTCAATGCAAAGGCTCTAGACGCAAATATTGGTGTGAGAGCTAATTCAATCAAGGAAACACTGCATGTTGGTGAAGGGCATATTGAAGAAGGATCAGCCGAGTGGTTCTTGTGGGAGAACAACTCCATTTGGCTCACTAACTTCACACACCATCAGGCTTCCAAGCAGCTCTCAAGGAAACTCAGTTTTCACAGTCTATGCTTAGTGCCCTTTGAGTGCGTTATCTAGGAATGAACCTGGTGGAGCATCCCACACAAACGAATGCTCCACATGCGGGTTTCACATGCCACCAACTCCACATGCTCAGGCAACTTCAGCGCCACAGCCGTTTTCAGATAGCCCTCAATGCAAAGGCTCTAGACGCAAATATTGGTGTGAGAGCTAATTCAATCAAGGAAACACTGCATGTTGCTGAAGGGCATATTGAAGAAGGATCAGCCGAGTGGTTCTTGTGGGAGAACAACTCCATTTGGCTCACTAACTTCACACACCATCAGGCTTCCAAGCAGCTCTCAAGGAAACTCAGTTTTCACACTCTATGCTTAGTGCCCTTTGACTGCATTATCTAGGAATGAACCTGGTAGAGCATCCCACACAAACGAATGCTCCACATGCGGGTTTCACATGCCACCAACTCCACATTCTCAGGCAACTTCAGCGCCACAGCCGTTTTCAGATAGCCCTCAATGCAAAGGTTCTAGATGCAAATATTGGTGTGAGAGCTAATTCAATCAAGGAAACACTGCATGTTGGTGAAGGGCATATTGAAGAAGGATCAGCCGAGTGGTTCTTGTGGGAGAACAACTCCATTTGGCTCACTAACTTCACACACCATCAGGCTTCCAAGCAGCTCTCAAGGAAACTCAGTTTTCACACTCTATGCTTAGTGCCCTTTGAGTGCGTTATCTAGGAATGAACCTGGTAGAGCATCAGACACAAACGAATGCTCCACATGCGGGTTTCACATGCCACCAACTCCACATTCACAGGCAACTTCAGCGCCACAGCCGTTTTCAGATAGCCCTCAATGCAAAGGTTCTAGACGCAAATATTGGTGTGAGAGCTAATTCAATCAAGGAAACACTGCATGTTGCTGAAGGGCATATTGAAGAAGGATCAGCCGAGTGGTTCTTGTGGGAGAACAACTCCATTTGGCTCACTAACTTCACACACCATCAGGCTTCCAAGCAGCTCTCAAGGAAACTCAGTTTTCACACTCTAGGCTTAGTGCCCTTTGAGTGCGTTATCTAGGAATGAACCTGGTAGAGCATCCCACACAAACGAATGCTCCACATGCGGGTTTCACATGCCACCAACTCCACATTCACAGGCAACTTCAGAGCCACAGCCGTTTTCAGATAGCCCTCAATGCAAAGGTTCTAGACGCAAATATTGGTGTGAGAGCTAATTCAATCAAGGAAACACTGCATGTTGGTGAAGGGCATATTGAAGAAGGATCAGCCGATTGGTTCTTGTGGGAGAACAACTCCATTTGGCTCACTAACTTCACACACCATCAGGCTTCCAAGCAGCTCTCAAGGAAACTCAGTTTTCACACTCTAGGCTTAGTGCCCTTTGAGTGCATTATCTAGGAATGAACCTGGTAGAGCATCCCACACAAACGAATGCTCCACATGCGGGTTTCACATGCCACCAACTCCACATTCACAGGCAACTTCAGCGCCACAGCCGTTTTCAGATAGCCCTCAATGCAAAGGCTCTAGACGCAAATATTGGTGTGAGAGCTAATTCAATCAAGGAAACACTGCATGTTGGTGAAGGGCATATTGAAGAAGGATCAGCCGAGTGGTTCTTGTGGGAGAACAACTCCATTTGGCTCACTAACTTCACACACCATCAGGCTTCCAAGCAGCTCTCAAGGAAACTCAGTTTTCACACTCTAGGCTTAGTGCCCTTTGAGTGCATTATCTAGTAATGAACCTGGTAGAGCATCCCACACAAACGAATGCTCCACATGCGGGTTTCACATGCCACCAACTCCACATTCACAGGCAACTTCAGCGCCACAGCCGTTTTCAGATAGCCCTCAATGCAAAGGCTCTAGACGCAAATATTGGTGTGAGAGCTAATTCAATCAAGGAAACACTGCATGTTGGTGAAGGGCATATTGAAGAAGGATCAGCCGATTGGTTCTTGTGGGAGAACAACTCCATTTGGCTCACTAACTTCACACACCATCAGGCTTCCAAGCAGCTCTCAAGGAAACTCAGTTTTCACAGTCTATGCTTAGTGCCCTTTGAGTGCGTTATCTAGGAATGAACCTGGTGGAGCATCCCACACAAACGAATGCTCCACATGCGGGTTTCACATGCCACCAACTCCACATTCACAGGCAACTTCAGCGCCACAGCCGTTTTCAGATAGCCCTCAATGCAAAGGCTCTAGACGCAAATATTGGTGTGAGAGCTAATTCAATCAAGGAAACACTGCATGTTGGTGAAGGGCATATTGAAGAAGGATCAGCCGAGTGGTTCTTGTGGGAGAACAACTCCATTTGGCTCACTAACTTCACACACCATCAGGCTTCCAAGCAGCTCTCAAGGAAACTCAGTTTTCACACTCTATGCTTAGTGCCCTTTGAGTGCGTTATCTAGAAATGAACCTGGTAGAGC
This sequence comes from Ochotona princeps, assembly GCF_030435755.1. Lineage (NCBI taxonomy): Eukaryota > Metazoa > Chordata > Mammalia > Lagomorpha > Ochotonidae > Ochotona > Ochotona princeps. The sequence continues at coordinate 12,685 of NW_026699776.1, read as the reverse complement.
ATCCCACACAAACGAATGCTCCACATGCGGGTTTCACATGCCACCAACTCCACATTCACAGGCAACTTCAGCGCCACAGCCGTTTTCAGATAGCCCTCAATGCAAAGGCTCTAGACGCAAATATTGGTGTGAGAGCTAATTCAATCAAGGAAACACTGCATGTTGGTGAAGGGCATATTGAAGAAGGATCATCCGAGTGGTTCTTGTGGGAGAACAACTCCATTTGGCTCACTAACTTCACACACCATCAGGCTTCCAAGCAGCTCTCAAGGAAACTCAGTTTTCAACTCTAGGCTTAGTGCCCTTTGAGTGCATTATCTAGGAATGAACCTGGTAGAGCATCCCACACAAACGAATGCTCCACATGCGGGTTTCACATGCCACCAACTCCACATTCTCAGGCAACTTCAGCGCCACAGCCGTTTTCAGATAGCCCTCAATGCAAAGGCTCTAGACGCAAATATTGGTGTGAGAGCTAATTCAATCAAGGAAACACTGCATGTTGGTGAAGGGCATATTGAAGAAGGATCAGCCGAGTGGTTCTTGTGGGAGAACAACTCCATTTGGCTCACTAACTTCACACACCATCAGGCTTCCAAGCAGCTCTCAAGGAAACTCAGTTTTCACACTCTAGGCTTAGTGCCCTTTGAGTGCATTATCTAGGAATGAACCTGGTAGAGCATCCCACACAAACGAATGCTCCACATGCGGGTTTCACATGCCACCAACTCCACTTTCTCAGGCAACTTCAGCGCCACAGCCGTTTTCAGATAGCCCTCAATGCAAAGGCTCTAGACGCAAATATTGGTGTGAGAGCTAATTCAATCAAGGAAACACTGCATGTTGGTGAAGGGCATATTGAAGAAGGATCAGCCGAGTGGTTCTTGTGGGAGAACAACTCCATTTGGCTCACTAACTTCACACACCATCAGGCTTCCAAGCAGCTCTCAAGGAAACTCAGTTTTCACACTCTAGGCTTAGTGCCCTTTGAGTGCATTATCTAGGAATGAACCTGGTAGAGCATCCCACACAAACGAATGCTCCACATGCGGGTTTCACATGCCACCAACTCCACATTCACAGGCAACTTCAGCGCCACAGCCGTTTTCACATAGCCCTCAATGCAAAGGCTCTAGACGCAAATATTGGTGTGAGAGCTAATTCAATCAAGGAAACACTGCATGTTGGTGAAGGGCATATTGAAGAAGGATCAGCCGATTGGTTCTTGTGGGAGAACAACTCCATTTGGCTCACTAACTTCACACACCATCAGGCTTCCAAGCAGCTCTCAAGGAAACTCAGTTTTCACACTCTATGCTTAGTGCCCTTTGAGTGCGTTATCTAGAAATGAACCTGGTGGAGCATCCCACACAAACGAATGCTCCACATGCGGGTTTCACATGCCACCAACTCCACATTCTCAGGCAACTTCAGCGCCACAGCCGTTTTCAGATAGCCCTCAATGCAAAGGCTCTAGACGCAAATATTGGTGTGAGAGCTAATTCAATCAAGGAAACACTGCATGTTGGTGAAGGGCATATTGAAGAAGGATCAGCCGAGTGGTTCTTGTGGGAGAACAACTCCATTTGGCTCACTAACTTCACACACCATCAGGCTTCCAAGCATCTCTCAAGGAAACTCAGTTTTCACACTCTATGCTTAGTGCCCTTTGAGTGCGTTATCTAGAAATGAACCTGGTAGAGCATCCCACACAAACGAATGCTCCACATGCGGGTTTCACATGCCACCAACTCCACATTCACAGGCAACTTCAGAGCCACAGCCGTTTTCAGATAGCCCTCAATGCAAAGGCTCTAGACGCAAATATTGGTGTGAGAGCTAATTCAATCAAGGAAACACTGCATGTTGGTGAAGGGCATATTGAAGAAGGATCAGCCGAGTGGTTCTTGTGGGAGAACAACTCCATTTGGCTCACTAACTTCACACACCATCAGGCTTCCAAGCAGCTCTCAAGGAAACTCAGTTTTCAACTCTAGGCTTAGTGCCCTTTGAGTGCATTATCTAGGAATGAACCTGGTAGAGCATCCCACACAAACGAATGCTCCACATGCGGGTTTCACATGCCACCAACTCCACATTCTCAGGCAACTTCAGCGCCACAGCCGTTTTCAGATAGCCCTCAATGCAAAGGCTCTAGACGCAAATATTGGTGTGAGAGCTAATTCAATCAAGGAAACACTGCATGTTGGTGAAGGGCATATTGAAGAAGGATCAGCCGAGTGGTTCTTGTGGGAGAACAACTCCATTTGGCTCACTAACTTCACACACCATCAGGCTTCCAAGCAGCTCTCAAGGAAACTCAGTTTTCACACTCTAGGCTTAGTGCCCTTTGAGTGCATTATCTAGGAATGAACCTGGTAGAGCATCCCACACAAACGAATGCTCCACATGCGGGTTTCACATGCCACCAACTCCACTTTCTCAGGCAACTTCAGCGCCACAGCCGTTTTCAGATAGCCCTCAATGCAAAGGCTCTAGACGCAAATATTGGTGTGAGAGCTAATTCAATCAAGGAAACACTGCATGTTGGTGAAGGGCATATTGAAGAAGGATCAGCCGAGTGGTTCTTGTGGGAGAACAACTCCATTTGGCTCACTAACTTCACACACCATCAGGCTTCCAAGCAGCTCTCAAGAAAACTCAGTTTTCACACTCTATGCTTAGTGCCCTTTGAGTGCATTATCTAGGAATGAACCTGGTAGAGCATCCCACACAAACGAATGCTCCACATGCGGGTTTCACATGCCACCAACTCCACATTCTCAGGCAACTTCAGCGCCACAGCCGTTTTCAGATAGCCCTCAATGCAAAGGTTCTAGATGCAAATATTGGTGTGAGAGCTAATTCAATCAAGGAAACACTGCATGTTGGTGAAGGGCATATTGAAGAAGGATCAGCCGAGTGGTTCTTGTGGGAGAACAACTCCATTTGGCTCACTAACTTCACACACCATCAGGCTTCCAAGCAGCTCTCAAGGAAACTCAGTTTTCACAGTCTATGCTTAGTGCCCTTGAGTGCGTTATCTAGGAATGAACCTGGTGGAGCATCCCACACAAACGAATGCTCCACATGCGGGTTTCACATGCCACCAACTCCACATTCTCAGGCAACTTCAGCGCCACAGCCGTTTTCAGATAGCCCTCAATGCAAAGGCTCTAGACGCAAATATTGGTGTGAGAGCTAATTCAATCAAGGAAACACTGCATGTTGGTGAAGGGCATATTGAAGAAGGATCAGCCGAGTGGTTCTTGTGGGAGAACAACTCCATTTGGCTCACTAGCTTCACACACCATCAGGCTTCCAAGCAGCTCTCAAGAAAACTCAGTTTTCACACTCTATGCTTAGTGCCCTTTGAGTGCATTATCTAGGAATGAACCTGGTAGAGCATCCCACACAAACGAATGCTCCACATGCGGGTTTCACATGCCACCAACTCCACATTCTCAGGCAACTTCAGCGCCACAGCCGTTTTCAGATAGCCCTCAATGCAAAGGTTCTAGATGCAAATATTGGTGTGAGAGCTAATTCAATCAAGGAAACACTGCATGTTGCTGAAGGGCATATTGAAGAAGGATCAGCCGAGTGGTTCTTGTGGGAGAACAACTCCATTTGGCTCACTAACTTCACACACCATCAGGCTTCCAAGCAGCTCTCAAGGAAACTCAGTTTTCACACTCTATGCTTAGTGCCCTTTGAGTGCGTTATCTAGGAATGAACCTGGTAGAGCATCAGACACAAACGAATGCTCCACATGCGGGTTTCACATGCCACCAACTCCACATTCACAGGCAACTTCAGCGCCACAGCCGTTTTCAGATAGCCCTCAATGCAAAGGTTCTAGACGCAAATATTGGTGTGAGAGCTAATTCAATCAAGGAAACACTGCATGTTGGTGAAGGGCATATTGAAGAAGGATCAGCCGAGTGGTTCTTGTGGGAGAACAACTCCATTTGGCTCACTAACTTCACACACCATCAGGCTTCCAAGCAGCTCTCAAGAAAACTCAGTTTTCACACTCTATGCTTAGTGCCCTTTGAGTGCATTATCTAGGAATGAACCTGGTAGAGCATCCCACACAAACGAATGCTCCACATGCGGGTTTCACATGCCACCAACTCCACATTCTCAGGCAACTTCAGCGCCACAGCCGTTTTCAGATAGCCCTCAATGCAAAGGTTCTAGATGCAAATATTGGTGTGAGAGCTAATTCAATCAAGGAAACACTGCATGTTGGTGAAGGGCATATTGAAGAAGGATCAGCCGAGTGGTTCTTGTGGGAGAACAACTCCATTTGGCTCACTAACGTCACACACCATCAGGCTTCCAAGCAGCTCTCAAGGAAACTCAGTTTTCACAGTCTATGCTTAGTGCCCTTGAGTGCGTTATCTAGGAATGAACCTGGTGGAGCATCCCACACAAACGAATGCTCCACATGCGGGTTTCACATGCCACCAACTCCACATTCTCAGGCAACTTCAGCGCCACAGCCGTTTTCAGATAGCCCTCAATGCAAAGGCTCTAGACGCAAATATTGGTGTGAGAGCTAATTCAATCAAGGAAACACTGCATGTTGGTGAAGGGCATATTGAAGAAGGATCAGCCGAGTGGTTCTTGTGGGAGAACAACTCCATTTGGCTCACTAGCTTCACACACCATCAGGCTTCCAAGCAGCTCTCAAGAAAACTCAGTTTTCACACTCTATGCTTAGTGCCCTTTGAGTGCATTATCTAGGAATGAACCTGGTAGAGCATCCCACACAAACGAATGCTCCACATGCGGGTTTCACATGCCACCAACTCCACATTCTCAGGCAACTTCAGCGCCACAGCCGTTTTCAGATAGCCCTCAATGCAAAGGTTCTAGATGCAAATATTGGTGTGAGAGCTAATTCAATCAAGGAAACACTGCATGTTGGTGAAGGGCATATTGAAGAAGGATCAGCCGAGTGGTTCTTGTGGGAGAACAACTCCATTTGGCTCACTAACTTCACACACCATCAGGCTTCCAAGCAGCTCTCAAGGAAACTCAGTTTTCACACTCTATGCTTAGTGCCCTTTGAGTGCGTTATCTAGGAATGAACCTGGTAGAGCATCAGACACAAACGAATGCTCCACATGCGGGTTTCACATGCCACCAACTCCACATTCACAGGCAACTTCAGCGCCACAGCCGTTTTCAGATAGCCCTCAATGCAAAGGTTCTAGACGCAAATATTGGTGTGAGAGCTAATTCAATCAAGGAAACACTGCATGTTGGTGAAGGGCATATTGAAGAAGGATCAGCCGAGTGGTTCTTGTGGGAGAACAACTCCATTTGGCTCACTAACTTCACACACCATCAGGCTTCCAAGCAGCTCTCAAGGAAACTCAGTTTTCACAGTCTATGCTTAGTGCCCTTTGAGTGCGTTATCTAGGAATGAACCTGGTGGAGCATCCCACACAAACGAATGCTCCACATGCGGGTTTCACATGCCACCAACTCCACATTCTCAGGCAACTTCAGCGCCACAGCCGTTTTCAGATAGCCCTCAATGCAAAGGCTCTAGACGCAAATATTGGTGTGAGAGCTAATTCAATCAAGGAAACACTGCATGTTGGTGAAGGGCATATTGAAGAAGGATCAGCCGAGTGGTTCTTGTGGGAGAACAACTCCATTTGGCTCACTAACTTCACACACCATCAGGCTTCCAAGCAGCTCTCAAGGAAACTCAGTTTTCACACTCTATGCTTAGTGCCCTTTGAGTGCATTATCTAGGAATGAACCTGGTAGAGCATCCCACACAAACGAATGCTCCACATGCGGGTTTCACATGCCACCAACTCCACATTCACAGGCAACTTCAGAGCCACAGCCGTTTTCAGATAGCCCTCAATGCAAAGGCTCTAGACGCAAATATTGGTGTGAGAGCTAATTCAATCAAGGAAACACTGCATGTTGGTGAAGGGCATATTGAAGAAGGATCAGCCGAGTGGTTCTTGTGGGAGAACAACTCCATTTGGCTCACTAACTTCACACACCATCAGGCTTCCAAGCAGCTCTCAAGGAAACTCAGTTTTCACACTCTATGCTTAGTGCCCTTTGAGTGCATTATCTAGGAATGAACCTGGTAGAGCATCCCACACAAACGAATGCTCCACATGCGGGTTTCACATGCCACCAACTCCACATTCTCAGGCAACTTCAGCGCCACAGCCGTTTTCAGATAGCCCTCAATGCAAAGGCTCTAGACGCAAATATTGGTGTGAGAGCTAATTCAATCAAGGAAACACTGCATGTTGGTGAATGGCATATTGAAGAAGGATCAGCCGAGTGGTTCTTGTGGGAGAACAACTCCATTTGGCTCACTAACTTCACACACCATCAGGCTTCCAAGCAGCTCTCAAGGAAACTCAGTTTTCACACTCTAGGCTTAGTGCCCTTTGAGTGCATTATCTAGGAATGAACCTGGTAGAGCATCCCACACAAACGAATGCTCCACATGCGGGTTTCACATGCCACCAACTCCACTTTCTCAGGCAACTTCAGCGCCACAGCCGTTTTCAGATAGCCCTCAATGCAAAGGCTCTAGACGCAAATATTGGTGTGAGAGCTAATTCAATCAAGGAAACACTGCATGTTGGTGAAGGGCATATTGAAGAAGGATCAGCCGAGTGGTTCTTGTGGGAGAACAACTCCATTTGGCTCACTAACTTCACACACCATCAGGCTTCCAAGCAGCTCTCAAGGAAACTCAGTTTTCACACTCTAGGCTTAGTGCCCTTTGAGTGCGTTATCTAGGAATGAACCTGGTAGAGCATCCCACACAAACGAATGCTCCACATGCGGGTTTCACATGCCACCAACTCCACATTCACAGGCAACTTCAGAGCCACAGCCGTTTTCACATAGCCCTCAATGCAAAGGCTCTAGACGCAAATATTGGTGTGAGAGCTAATTCAATCAAGGAAACACTGCATATTGGTGAAGGGCATATTGAAGAAGGATCAGCCGAGTGGTTCTTGTGGGAGAACAACTCCATTTGGCTCACTAACTTCACACACCATCAGGCTTCCAAGCAGCTCTCAAGGAAACTCAGTTTTCACACTCTATGCTTAGTGCCCTTTGAGTGCATTATCTAGGGATGAATCTGGTAGAGCATCCCACACAAACGAATGCTCCACATGCGGGTTTTACATGCCACCAACTCCACATTCACAGGCAACTTCAGCGCCACAGCCGTTTTCAGATAGCCCTCAATGCAAAGGCTCTAGACGCAAATACTGGTGTGAGAGCTAATTCAATCAAGGAAACACTGCATGTTGGTGAAGGGCATATTGAAGAAGGATCAGCCGAGTGGTTCTTGTGGGAGAACAACTCCATTTGGCTCACTAACTTCACACACCATCAGGCTTCCAAGCAGCTCTCAAGGAAACTCAGTTTTCACACTCTATGCTTAGTGCCCTTTGAGTGCATTATCTAGGAATGAACCTGGTAGAGCATCCCACACAAACGAATGCTCCACATGCGGGTTTCACATGCCACCAACTCCACATTCTCAGGCAACTTCAGCGCCACAGCCATTGTCAGATAGCCCTCAATGCAAAGGCTCTATACGCAAATATTGGTGTGAGAGCTAATTCAATCAAGGAAACACTGCATGTTGGTGAAGGGCATATTGAAGAAGGATCAGCCGAGTGGTTCTTGTGGGAGAACAACTCCATTTGGCTCACTAACTTCACACACCATCAGGCTTCCAAGCAGCTCTCAAGGAAACTCAGTTTTCACACTCTATGCTTAGTGCCCTTTGAATGCGTTATCTAGGAATGAACCTGGTAGAGCATCCCACACAAACGAATGCTCCACATGCGGGTTTCACATGCCACCAACTCCACATTCTCAGGCAACTTCAGCGCCACAGCCATTTTCAGATAGCCCTCAATGCAAAGGCTCTAGACGCAAATATTGGTGTGAGAGCTAATTCAATCAAGGAAACACTGCATGTTGGTGAAGGGCATATTGAAGAAGGATCAGAACTGTGGTTCTTGTGGGAGAACAACTCCATTTGGCTCACTAACTTCACAAACCATCAGGCTTCCAAGCAGCTCTCAAGGAAACTCAGTTTTCACACTCTATGCTTAGTGCCCTTTGAGTGCGTTATCTAGGAATGAACCTGGTAGAGCATCCCACACAAACGAATGCTCCACATGCGAGTTTCACATGCCACCAACTCCACATTCTCAGGCAACTTCAGCGCCACAGCCGTTTTCAGATAGCCCTCAATGCAAAGGCTCTAGACGCAAATATTGGTGTGAGAGCTAATTCAATCAAGGAAACACTGCATGTTGGTGAAGGGCATATTGAAGAAGGATCAGCCGAGTGGTTCTTGTGGGAGAACAACTCCATTTGGCTCACTAACTTCACACACCATCAGGCTTCCAAGCGGCTCTCAAGGAAACTCAGTTTTCACACTCTATGCTTAGTGCCCTTTGAGTGCGTTATCTAGGAATGAACCTGGTAGAGCATCCCACACAAACGAATGCTCCACATGCGGGTTTCACATGCCACCAACTCCACATTCTCACGCAACTTCAGCGCCACAGCCGTTTTCACATAGCCCTCAATGCAAAGGCTCTAGACGCAAATATTGGTGTGAGAGCTAATTCAATCAAGGAAACACTGCATGTTGGTGAAGGGCATATTGAAGAAGGATCAGCCGAGTGGTTCTTGTGGGAGAACAACTCCATTTGGCTCACTAACTTCACACACCATCAGGCTTCCAAGCAGCTCTCAAGGAAACTCAGTTTTCACACTCTATGCTTAGTGCCCTTTGAGTGCATTATCTAGAGATGAATCTGGTAGAGCATCCCACACAAACGAATGCTCCACATGCGGGTTTCACATGCCACCAACTCCACATTCACAGGCAACTTCAGCGCCACAGCCGTTTTCAGATAGCCCTCAATGCAAAGGCTCTAGACGCAAATATTGGTGTGAGAGCTAATTCAATCAAGGAAACACTGCATGTTGGTGAAGGGCATATTGAAGAAGGATCAGCCGAGTGGTTCTTGTGGGAGAACAACTCCATTTGGCTCACTAACTTCACACACCATCAGGCTTCCAAGCAGCTCTCAAGGAAACTCAGTTTTCACACTCTATGCTTAGTGCCCTTTGAGTGCATTATCTAGGAATGAACCTGGTAGAGCATCCCACACAAACGAATGCTCCACATGCGGGTTTCACATGCCACCAACTCCACATTCTCAGGCAACTTCAGCGCCACAGCCATTTTCAGATAGCCCTCAATGCAAAGGTTCTAGACGCAAATATTGGTGTGAGAGCTAATTCAATCAAGGAAACACTGCATGTTGGTGAAGGGCATATTGAAGAAGGATCAGCCGAGTGGTTCTTGTGGGAGAACAACTCCATTTGGCTCACTAACTTCACACACCATCAGGCTTCCAAGCAGCTCTCAAGGAAACTCAGTTTTCACACTCTATGCTTAGTGCCCTTTGAGTGCATTATCTAGGGATGAATCTGGTAGAGCATCCCACACAAACGAATGCTCCACATGCGGGTTTCACATGCAACCAACTCCACATTCACAGGCAACTTCAGCGCCACAGCCGTTTTCAGATAGCCCTCAATGCAAAGGCTCTAGACGCAAATATTGGTGTGAGAGCTAATTCAATCAAGGAAACACTGCATGTTGGTGAAGGGCATATTGAAGAAGGATCAGCCGAGTGGTTCTTGTGGGAGAACAACTCCATTTGGCTCACTAACTTCACACACCATCAGGCTTCCAAGCAGCTCTCAAGGAAACTCAGTTTTCACACTCTATGCTTAGTGCCCTTTGAGTGCATTATCTAGGAATGAACCTGGTAGAGCATCCCACACAAACGAATGCTCCACATGCGGGTTTCACATGCCACCAACTCCACATTCTCAGGCAACTTCAGCGCCACAGCCATTGTCAGATAGCCCTCAATGCAAAGGCTCTATACGCAAATATTGGTGTGAGAGCTAATTCAATCAAGGAAACACTGCATGTTGGTGAAGGGCATATTGAAGAAGGATCAGCCGAGTGGTTCTTGTGGGAGAACAACTCCATTTGGCTCACTAACTTCACACACCATCAGGCTTCCAAGCAGCTCTCAAGGAAACTCAGTTTTCACACTCTATGCTTAGTGCCCTTTGAGTGCGTTATCTAGGAATGAACCTGGTAGAGCATCCCACACAAACGAATGCTCCACATGCGGGTTTCACATGCCACCAACTCCACATTCTCAGGCAACTTCAGCGCCACAGCCATTTTCAGATAGCCCTCAATGCAAAGGCTCTAGACGCAAATATTGGTGTGATAGCTAATTCAATCAAGGAAACACTGCATGTTGGTGAAGGGCATATTGAAGAAGGATCAGCCGAGTGGTTCTTGTGGGAGAACAACTCCATTTGGCTCACTAACTTCACAAACCATCAGGCTTCCAAGCAGCTCTCAAGGAAACTCAGTTTTCACACTCTATGCTTAGTGCCCTTTGAGTGCGTTATCTAGGAATGAACCTGGTAGAGCATCCCACACAAACGAATGCTCCACATGCGAGTTTCACATGCCACCAACTCCACATTCTCAGGCAACTTCAGCGCCACAGCCGTTTTCAGATCGCCCTCAATGCGAAGGGTCTAGACGCAAATATTGGTGTGAGAGCTAATTCAATCAAGGAAACACTGCATGTTGGTGAAGGGCATATTGAAGAAGGATCAGCCGAGTGGTTCTTGTGGGAGAACAACTCCATTTGGCTCACTAACTTCACACACCATCAGGCTTCCAAGCGGCTCTCAAGGAAACTCAGTTTTCACACTCTATGCTTAGTGCCCTTTGAGTGCGTTATCTAGGAATGAACCTGGTAGAGCATCCCACACAAACGAATGCTCCACATGCGGGTTTCACATGCCACCAACTCCACATTCTCACGCAACTTCAGCGCCACAGCCGTTTTCACATAGCCCTCAATGCAAAGGCTCTAGACGCAAATATTGGTGTGAGAGCTAATTCAATCAAGGAAACACTGCATGTTGGTGAAGGGCATATTGAAGAAGGATCAGCCGAGTGGTTCTTGTGGGAGAACAACTCCATTTGGCTCACTAACTTCACACACCATCAGGCTTCCAAGCAGCTCTCAAGGAAACTCAGTTTTCACACTCTATGCTTAGTGCCCTTTGAGTGCATTATCTAGGGATGAATCTGGTAGAGCATCCCACACAAACGAATGCTCCACATGCGGGTTTCACATGCCACCAACTCCACATTCACAGGCAACTTCAGCGCCACAGCCGTTTTCAGATAGCCCTCAATGCAAAGGCTCTAGACGCAAATATTGGTGTGAGAGCTAATTCAATCAAGGAAACACTGCATGTTGGTGAAGGGCATATTGAAGAAGGATCAGCCGATTGGTTCTTGTGGGAGAACAACTCCATTTGGCTCACTAACTTCACACACCATCAGGCTTCCAAGCAGCTCTCAAGGAAACTCAGTTTTCACACTCTATGCTTAGTGCCCTTTGAGTGCATTATCTAGGAATGAACCTGGTAGAGCATCCCACACAAACGAATGCTCCACATGCGGGTTTCACATGCCACCAACTCCACATTCTCAGGCAACTTCAGCGCCACAGCCATTTTCAGATAGCCCTCAATGCAAAGGTTCTAGACGCAAATATTGGTGTGAGAGCTAATTCAATCAAGGAAACACTGCATGTTGCTGAAGGGCATATTGAAGAAGGATCAGCCGAGTGGTTCTTGTGGGAGAACAACTCCATTTGGCTCACTAACTTCACACACCATCAGGCTTCCAAGCAGCTCTCAAGGAAACTCAGTTTTCACACTCTATGCTTAGTGCCCTTTGAGTGCATTATCTAGGAATGAACCTGGTAGAGCATCCCACACAAACGAATGCTCCACATGCGGGTTTCACATGCCACCAACTCCACATTGACAGGCAACTTCAGCGCCACAGCCATTTTCAGATAGCCCTCAATGCAAAGGCTCTAGACGCAAATATTGGTGTGAGAGCTAATTCAATCAAGGAAACACTGCATGTTGGTGAAGGGCATATTGAAGAAGGATCAGCCGAGTGGTTCTTGTGGGAGAACAACTCCATTTGGCTCACTAACTTCACACACCATCAGGCTTCCAAGCAGCTCTCAAGGAAACTCAGTTTTCACACTCTATGCTTACTGCCTTTTGAGTACATAGAACTGAAATGAAGGTTGGTGAGCATCCCACACAAACGAATGCTCCACATGCGGGTTTCACATGTCACCAACTCCACATTCTTAGGCAACTTCAGCGCCACAGCCGTTTTCAGATAGCCCTCAATGCAAAGGCTCTAGACGCAAATATTGGTGTGAGAGCTAATTCAATCAAGGAAACACTGCATGTTGGTGAAGGGCATATTGAAGAAGGATCAGCTGAGTGGTTCTTGTGGGAGAACAACTCCATTTGGCTCACTAACTTCACACACCATCAGGCTTCCAAGCAGCTCTCAAGGAAACTCAGTTTTCACACTCTAGGCTTAGTGCCCTTTGAGTGCATTATCTAGGAATGAACCTGGTAGAGCATCCCACACAAACGAATGCTCCACATGCGGGTTTCACATGCCACCAACTCCACATTCTCAGGCAACTTCAGC
>NW_026699775.1:0-53122 GCF_030435755.1 Ochotona princeps | reverse complement strand
ATACATGTACGAATACACACGGACACAGAGACATGCCTGAGGCACTCAGATATACTAGACACCATGTACTAAGAACGAAGCTCTACTATGAGTATATCTCATTGGACGTGCGGGAGGAAATCACGGCAAGAGCATGCAGAGGGCCTCTAGACATGAACGACAAGCCCTAATCAATACGTACGTTAACGATATGCGTATATGTATATGTATGGGGAAACAGCAACATGCAGGAGGCGTCAGAACACGCATATGTCGGCTAACCAAAATCTAGCTTCAGTATATATATATGTATAATTCATATGTATGTGAACACAATCAAGTTATGCAGGTGCGGAACAGAGACATGTGCGGCATCTCTTCTGAGAATGTATGCTCATGATACACCATTATGCAAAAACGCGTTTTATGTATATATATAGGGAATATTTAAGAAGGACCCAAAACAGATATACAGAAAGAAGTAGGTACTCATAGCATGCATATATAGTAAGTAGAAACCCACAGTATATATATGGAGGAATACGTAGGGAGGACCCATAGTATGCATATGGAAATATGTCAAGATTCATAATACGATTTCAGGAATATGTGAAGACTCATACTATGCCTTTAGGAGTATGTGGGAACTCGTAATCAGGATCTTCGAATATGTAGAAGCTCACAGCACATACATATCGAGAGAGGATTATGGAAGAGGGAGTTATAACATACTCTTACAGCAATATGTGAGGACTTGTAATATGCATACAGAAATATGTGGAGACTCATAATATGATGTATACTGGTACATGTAAGCGCTTTTCATATGCCTACAGGAGTATGTGCGAACACACAGAGATATGCATGGGACACCCACATATGCGAGCGTCTGACCCACACACGCGCACATACATAGATATACACATGCAAACATTCACAGGTATATACGTATATTAAAAACGAACATAGGTGCCCTATATACATTATATATGAACATAGTGCATACACAATACACAACCAACATCCGTACATACGTGCGTGCATGCAGGTAGATTTCATTCTCATGCAGACGTCGCTTAATAATGATAATAATAGCGAGATGATGTGGAACGGCCAGTGCAGCACATTCTCCGAGGTATATATATATATTTCGAGGAGATATTTGCGAGAATGTATGTAACGACTCACCAAATCGAATGAAAACAATCTTCCGAAGTACTTCTCGGGTAACTCAGCAGCTCTTACAACACTTTCAATAGGAGTATCACTGTTGTCGTCCACTACAATGACCTCACGAATGGTTTCTGGTGGAGTGGCTTCGAAAAGGTATCGCAGCGTCTTCGTAGGTACTCCTGAAGCGCGCATGCACGCACGCAGACATCATACTCAGACAGGACACATGCAGATTCTCCACCTACAACATATATTCGGACGAACTAGCTTGTATATTTACTCACATACCATGCACAAAAAATATATCGCAATAGCCTATAAACATATTTTCAGCAGTTTTGTAGTAGCTGTACTGTACATTCTAATACAGGAAAAATATACATATACGTAGATATCGTATATGAATCGCTTGACTCTTCATTGTAGTTTATGCTCCAACGTACACATACATACATGGGTTATTTCACAGAGTTATCTCAGGCCTTCGGTAAAACCCCTTGCGTGCATGCAGGCACGCATGCACAAAATAACACCCCCACACACGGTACCAGAACTCTCCAAAAACAGCATACACCAGTACTAGATACCACTACCCTTAATATATATATATATATATATACATTTTCACTCAAAGAACAAAGCCTTCGCAAGTAGCCTGTGTACATATATTTAGCGCTACTCTAGTAGCAACATTGTGTGTTGAGATCGATTGGACATATATGTATAGTAGTAACTTGCTCTAATATATATTCAAGTGTATGCTTGTACATATATACAGATCTATCTATGTGTAGTTGTATGAGAAGTTTCATAAGGATATCACAGTGTCTTCGTAGGTATTCCTAGAGCGCTCTGGCAGGCACGCACACAACAGATCCCGATGCGGCACAGAAGCAGTTTTCAGAACAGCAGGTGTTACGAAGCACCACATCCTTCCATATATATGTACACAGTCACTCTCCTATCATAAAAAGCAACGCTGTCGCACTTAGCCTGTACACGTTTGATCAGCAATAGTTTAACAGCTACTGTACATTCTGTGGTAACGTAGACATATATATATGTATATATATATATGCGTATGTATATATACATGTATATGCACGTAAGGAGTTATATTGTGTACACTAATTTATGCTAGCACATATGCGTGTATATATATATATAACATTACGTCATATATTTATAGTATATAAATAGCTATAATGTACCTTATGCTTTGTGCTGGTCCATATATATATATATATATATATATATATGAGGCATGACATTAGTCGCTATAACGTATATGATAGTAGCTCGTCCTTATATCTACTCAACAACATATCCACGAAAAAAACTTCACGTGACTTGCTGCAACTGCAGCATCCCCCCCTCTTCAGCACACGTAGCAGCAGCACGACCAGCACTCGTGCATATATATATATATATATATTTATATATTTATATATATATAAAGTACGTGGCTCTCGCTTTCGTTTTGCCAGCCACATAAAAATACGCATACTCCAGGCACAAAGGCCCTAACGGTCCACACATATGTACACATAAACACACACAGGCACATGCATACACATACACCTACGAATTCTCTAATCTCCTTGTTGTTTTCCCCTGTAGAATTTCTTGTGTGTCCCCGTCTGTTCTTGGTTCGCAGCACCCCATCGAATATATATGTGCGACAGGCGAGGTAGGAAAATACGACCTGTTACACTCGCACATGCACGCTTTTCGCGTGGAGGCACATGTCACCGCAGCATTAGTAATCACAGCACTGAACGTTTTGTAATTTTCACAACCACTTCAGTAATTAGGTGTGTGGCCGGTGCAACAGCGTGCAGCTGAGGCTCCGGTTACAAAAAAAGAAAATGTATGCCTTATCTCTTTCTGCCCGTACGACGCTCAGTCATTCAGTGTAAGCATGTGTAGACGCTTGCCTATTATGCAGAACATCATTCAGAACAGCACTCAGGTTCTGCGTAAGGCGTAGTCTGCACGTACCACACTTGCAGATTACCCGGAGAGCCCTCCTACGAAAATCAAGGGGCTACAAAGAAAGAATGTACATATGCCTACTTACAGAACTTAGAGAATCTCCCGACAACAAAGGGGAGGTCATTACGTGAGTGTTGTTAGGTCGCCGGCTTGCAAAACAATATATGTTGCAAGACCGTACAACAGCCTGAAAACTGCACTTAGGAGTTCCTATAATGCACCATGTCTCGAGAGTACGAGCGTAGACGACCGATGCAAACCGCTGCAAGTTACTACACATATGAAACGAAGGAAGCAGCGGCAGTCGCTTTATTGAACTACTTACACATGCTATAGTACTAAGAGTCGATTAGCTGGATGGGCCTTGTGAGTGCATGTCCCCTGAGTATACTATGAAGGGTACCGGTGCATCATACGTAGACATGTGTATGGGCGCACTACGCACGAAGATGAAAACGAGCCGAGCGAGGATAGACTCTTGTCAGCAGCCGTGTGCACGTATACATACATATGTGTACACATGTGTATCCGTACGGTTGATATTGTGCAAATCTATATGGAAATGTGCTACCCGTGTACACAAACACGTGGGCAACTGCTGTGAGACGTCCTAAAAACATATTTGTGGATGTACGTCTAGATATGAAGACACCCATTTAGACAGGGGGCTGTGATAATACATGCACAGATGCACGCCTCATCCGCTTCCTTTACAGACACGCTTAAAGGTGGCGATGAGAAGGCATGTGCACGTCTACGCAGACGGATGTTTCAGCAAGACATATAGACATGCAGATACCTGTATCTTTTGGTGGGAACCACATATCCTAGGACGGCTATGGAAAGACATACACTATTCGATACGTGTTACCTACTTGCGTAAATCCACGTGCCTAAAAGCCGGTTTGAAAATACATCTTATACAAATGTGTGCCTCTGTGGTTGAGAATGCAAGAAGACATGTGAAGAAGGCTATGTCAGTGCACCTGTGTATTCGCATAAACACACATATACTCTTTCGTGATATACATGTACATATGCACATATATGTATATACATACATATGCATACACATGTGTATGTACGCTTCCCTTTGCAAGCAAATGCAAAGAAGAAAAGGGCCTGTTTTTTGAGGAGTCATCTACAAATGTAGGTACATCTATATCTATACGTGTGCAGCTACCTGTCAAGGAGAGGGCTGTGTGAGAACTGACATATACAGAGCGCATGAACGTGCTGAATGTACACGTATATACAGGGAGCGCTGTACGTATGTCTGTAGTAATATCTCTGCGGCCTCGTATAGACAATACGGATATGTGAGACGTATACTTACCTTACGAATACAAGCAAATATAGAGAGGACAACGAGGAAACGTGTCTAGAGGCATTTGTAAAGATTGTGTGTTGTTGATGCATCTATGCACAACCACCAACAGCAGCAAAGACTACGAGAGTAAAACGACATATGCAAATGTATGCCTCCGAGTGTTTATCGATCTGGTATACAGATGCACACATGAAAAAAGACAAAACGGCGATGGATATTGAGAAGAAGCCATGTACAAAGAGAGAGAGAGAGAGGAAAAACAATGACGAAGAGCAATGTGATGTGGTAGCGAAAAGCCACCATCGAAAAGGCTGTGTCGGGGAAAGCCCACGTATACTCACTCCATTTTATTGAGAAGAAAAGGACTGTGTGTGTGAGCAAGCATGTATATCTGCCCATTTACCTGGAAAACGGGTTGTGTGCGAGAACCCAAGTATAATCATCCATCTACCTTTAATGGAAGCTGTGTGTGGAAAGCCATGTATTGCTGCCCGTTTACCTCGTTGTGAACACCACTGAAGGGGGATGAGCGTGGTCTTCTACCCTGTCTACAGTGAGAAGTCATGCATGTGTACCCATCTATGTATTTGGAAAAATTTTGAAAGAGAAGTGTGGATGGTCTTCTTGCCGACGACGGTCGAGACGGAAATGAGTGGTCTTGTCTACGCCAACAACTGCAAAGAGAAGTTAGCGTGTGCCTTCTCTGTTCCAACAACAACTGTCGAGGGCAATGAACGCATGCGAAGAATATGACTCACTTCTTCATTGCGCACTGGAATGATGATGGAGAAATCATCGCCTGTCACATAGCGTGGTTCTCCAGTAAGAAGGGGTAGGGTCACGAGTTTTAGTAAATGATCAACGACCCGACTGTAAGGAGCTCGGATTGTACCTGAAACCCCCAAAACAGAAAAAGCAGCCGCAGCAGCAGCATGGGCACCAGCTCCACCAGCAGCAGAAGTAGCCTTAGCACCAGAAGCGGCGGTGGCACCAACGCCAGCAGCTTTGGCAGCAACAACATGAGCAGTAACAGCAACACCATCAATAGCAGTAGCACCACTGACAGCAATAGCTACAGCACCAGTGGCAGCAATAGCAGCAGCACAATTGGTAGCAACAGCATCATGCAGCATTGGAAGCAACAGCACCAGCAGCATTGACAGCAACGGCTTCAGCAGCAATTTTATGTATTTGGTAAGATGGCTTACAAACTTGCAAGTAGAGCAGCAGCAGCAACAGCAAGCGGTATTACGAAGTATGGGCGTCGACAGCAGCGCCAGCAAGTACGACGTATGCAGCAGCGGCAGCAGCATCGGTTTCATAAGGTTTGACAGTTTGCGCGGACGTGCAGCAGCAAGGGGAGGTATTAGCAGTAGCAACAAACACCGCAGTGCCTCAATAGCAGCTCCTACGGGTCTTGGACAGCAGGCAGCAGCAGAGCTATCCCAGCAGCACGCAACATACATACACGCCTTAAATACAATGCGCGCATGAGTACATGCACACATATACAAGCACGTCTCATAAACGGTGCGAGCATGAATATATACATACATAAACACACAGAGGATACATATATGGTGCGCGCTTACCTACACACACACTGAAGTGCGATAGGGCACTTGCGAAAATATAAGTAAGCGCGCGCGCAGGCTATTCGAATTCAGGAGCAAAGAGAAGGCGGGGATGTCACGTGGACGCGCGCATACGCGTGTACACTTGCTCGCCTCAATTGACGTCTCCAAAGCTGTGCGTATGGCCGCAATAACACTCTCCTTTGTCTATTTTTCTGTGTATGTCTCTGTATAGATGTTTGGAAACTTGTCGGCGCTACATACGTACACAAAAACGCTCAGTCGATGCTGCAGTGAATGCATGCGTGTGCATACCGCAGTCTCACCCGTGGGCCCCACCACCACAGCAGACGCTTCGATGGTGTTGTCTCCAGCGGTATTGGGGAGAGGTAGTCCCACAAGACGTTTATGGAGAGACGTCGCTATCACAAAGTCTGAAGGAAGCAGCTGACGGGCAGCAGGTTCAGCGCTGAATGCCAGAGGAAGCAGCGTCGACAACAACGAGGAGTTACAGGAGAATATGGAAGATAGCGAGACTGATAGCAAGTAAGATTGCCCAAAGCAGTGCAGTGTGCAAGAAGGAACGCACCCATGGACGCCCATAGTGTTTCCTTGTTTTTTTCTTTGATTGTTGCGTCGCAGACTCTGCGACCGATATCGAATCTCCACTGGGAGAATGTCGCTGCATTTC
Source organism: Ochotona princeps (assembly GCF_030435755.1). NCBI lineage: Eukaryota > Metazoa > Chordata > Mammalia > Lagomorpha > Ochotonidae > Ochotona > Ochotona princeps. The sequence continues at coordinate 46,380 of NW_026699775.1, read as the reverse complement.
CTTTGAGCTTACTTCTTCTTCAGCATCGCTGCTTTCCTGGGGTGCAGCGCACGTTGTGCGAGCAACCGCCACAGACAAGCGGGCCGCAAACAACGATAGGGAAGCTGAGGATGAAGAAGAGGGACTTGGCACGAGAACCTCCGTTGGTAAGTCTGTTACACTCGTGTCTGTTTCTAAAGGAACGAGACTGAGGCGGGGGGGACCTCATGCCTATTATAACATGCTGTAGGCGTTGAGGTAGAGGTACAGCGCGAGAATGCGCTGCCGCTGCAGCTGAGGGGCCTGCCGAGGCCGTGGACACCAATGCAGCAGAAGGCGAAACGTCGGACGAAGAATCATAGGTAGCAGCAGGCGTACCGGCACATATCCGGAGAGAAGAGGCGTTCTGCGCTGATCCACGGAGACATGAGCGTCCACCTCCCAGTCTCGATGGAGATGAGGGAAACGCGGCTGCTGCGGTAAACGATGCCCGTCCCTCCATTGTCTATGCACGAGACAGCAAGAAATGGACTGCTGCAAAGCTGTGTCATCAGACGGTAGGGCAGCCAATAGAAGCAGGTCTAACACAACAGTGATCCACTCACAGGAACAGCAGCTGCGCTCTATTACTTTCGCCAGTGTACGTACACCTCGTACGTCGCCGGCCAGACGGCGCCCCCGAAGTGCATACAAAACACAACGGCAATTCATAGTGCCACCACGAGAGCGCTCACGTGTCAGCACATTTTGAACACACGCAGTGTAACCACGGTGAACATCAATTAGTCATACGCACACACATCTACAGAGCACTTGAGTCTATGCGGTCCGCCTAGGACAGGTAGTCCCGCCGCTCACTTCACGGTGGACCCTCACTAAAAAGTATATTCAGTGGCGACAAGGGTCTCTTTTCAGCCCCCAACCGCTATGTACGTACATAATGGCTGTCACGAGTTCAATCGACTCCCGCATGTTTGCCCGTGTAAACAAGTGTAAGTACATCAAGACGCTGCTAAACATATACAGGAAGATGCACTTGTTCATCTCTGCTAGTTATGGAGCCGCTCAGTTGATTGACCTGGGTACTTCTGCGTAAACGTTTAGTGCCTGCTTCCACCACATGCACCACCAGAACGCAGGGCAGGGTGAATAAAACAGACAACCGCGAACGATGATGCTCCTCTGCCTTCTTTAATGTGTCGGTAGAAGATGCAGGAGTGACCTGTGCGTCGGGACCCCAGAAAATCTGAGTAGGACAGGCGGGGAACCCCGCCCCGGTTCGCATTCACGTGTAAAGGTCCCGTGCGCGCACTTCACTATAGGGTACAGAGGAAACCGACGTTTGTTTCACTTGGAACTGTGCTGCTGGCGCGATGGGTTTTTGTCCGGACACCGTGCTTCTGGCTTTTGTCTCGGTGTTCTGCTGCTGTGGGTATTGATAAAGCATGTCACTACTACGTGAGTGGGCATCTTTTGGGCTCCTTTGTTCGAGGAGAAAATGAGTAGGTCCAAGCCAGTGCGCAAACACAGGCAACAATGCGACATCCACCGTCGGACGCAGTCCACCGTGTCATAGCGGTTACAGCACTTAACAGTGTACGGATAACCTGCGCTCTGGAAGACCTCTGCAACGAGCGTGTGAACTTCAAAAATAGCCCTTGCCGCACGCCGAAGGCGGTGAGGACAATAGTCCTAACCGTCTCTTTCTTCGGGAGGCCGCTCGCCAGCAGCAACTGATAGGTCACGGGTCAAACGAACGACGCGTGTAGAAGAAGAAAGGAAGTGCTCCGTTATGTTAAACTAGAAGGGAAACATTCCCTTCTCTTTTCTGTGAACCAGCGTTCATAACTTCTGAACGGCGGAAGCCGCTCGCTCCGACCGCGTCAGGCATGTGGCTGAAAGCAGCTGTGTGCCCTGCTTGAGCGCGCTCTGCGACCGTCAGCTCCCATGTCTCCGCGCGTTCCAATGTCCGCCCACGCTGCAAAGCGTAGACAAGTTACCTCAGATTAGAAAGCGTGTTTCCAAAGCTGCAAAGCTGGGTGAGGTTTTCGCATTTCTCAGCAGGTGAGCAGGCACGGGGAAAGCTAAAGGGCATCAGAGCTGGGGCGCACACGGGTGTACGCACAAGCGAAAAGACTACCATCAAGCTGTCGCGACATCGCACGACGCACAGGTGAGCATGCACATGCACACATTACAAACGGAATAAAGCCAGTCTTTTACAGCTATCCATACAAAACACATCAACTCACCCTGCTAGGGGAGGAGCATCAGTCGGGTATGTGCAGAAACATACGCAAGGGAGGACACGTGCGTGTGTATAATGAGTAACGATGTCTACCGACGCCGTCTGCGAAAGATATCATTTAAACACGATACAGTATGACCAAATACTCTTGCTGTACCTATGGTTAGTCAGACCACATTTACCGTAGCAGAAGCGACACGCCAACACGTAGTGCATAGTGGGGCGTGCTAATACACACAAGGTGTTTCTGCGGGTATATGCGCAGACAGTGTAGGCGGCCATGATGTTTCCAAATAAATCGGCTCCTGTGACCGTGGAGGCGGGGAAGGAATAACTCTCCGGTACCTACCCCCGAGGAAACAACCGTATAGGTGAGTAAATCTCCATGTAGTAGGTATTCGAAGAATAGCCTGAAGTGTGGTAGACAATGTGACGGCTCCATGCCGTGATACCCTTGCGCAGGGAAATGTTAATTCAGACAAGATTTATTCTGCCCGTAAGTTTATCCCACACAAATGCTTTTGTGGACAGCAGGTGCACGAGTGCTTGTTTGCACACACATGCGATCTCGGCTGCCTAGACTCTATGTGCGTTTTTCTGCCGGGAAGAGGACACTGCGCATATGCGTACACAGCCTCTGTACATTTGAACAACTCGACACAGGTCTGCACTCCCAAAGCAGCAAGGCCACTTTCACGAAGGATGCGGTTGAATTCTCCAGGTTTGACTAGACTGAACCGTATGTCTGCTGAGAACATCCACCGACCGTCGCGTTCACAAGGGCAGACGGGAATTACACCTGGCTTACGTTGTGCAGTGAGGTCGTCGAACTGCTGACGGTGCGTGTGTGTCAGCGCAATGTTCAGATAAAGCTCATACACTAGATGAATGACACGAAATACCAAATGGCATAGTATGCGGTTTAGTAGAGCACCTGCAGTGGTATTTGAGGCTTTTGAAGCTATAGCTACGAAGAGATGTATGAACACGCTTCATGTGTTCACGCTTTCGCAGACGGCCCGTCTCTATGTATCTGCGGTAAATGTGAGTATAAAATCCAGATATAATACTCAGCGTAAGTACACCTTTCCTAAGATCACGTTCAGAAAATGACACTACTACTTCGAGTGCGCTCAATCGGAGCACAAGGAGGGCATTTGTTATGACTAGTGCTGTCTAAGTGCTGAATAAATGCCGTATTCGCTACTTAGGCCACTCTAGCAATCACCATGTCTACTTATCTGCTAGCACAGGCATGAGAAAGTGGAGAGTTCCCTGCAAGCTAGTTGGGGAGAACACCTCACATGCGGGCTCGTGCAGCTGACACTGGATGAGGTGGATGGCCTCTGTGTCAAACATCTCTGTCTATCATGCAGGCGCGTATGTTTCGATTGCCAAGCAACAGATGTTAATCGCTACTATCATGCAACCATGCCGTGAGCGCGAGAGGAACGTAACTGTCTCTGATACGTACATGCATGTTGACTTCATAGTTAGTGCTTGGGTTTTTCTTTCATTCTTCAACAAGCGCCATGACAGTGCGTGTGCGAATACGTTTATGACCTTATCAAAGTGCCACTTCGACGCGGGACGCTTTTCCAACAATAAATTGCAGATGTAGTAGGCTGCTTTCAGATGTTTTCATCTTTGTGTGTCATTGAGCGACTAAGTTGTACAACAGATCTCCGTACACGCAAATGATGTATGTTGACATTGCTCTCCCACAGAGATGCGAGGCCGCAACACAGGTATAGGAAATACATAGCGCAAACAGAGCATTTTCTGCTTTGCACTAACGAGACATGCACGTGCGGCCGATGCAGCCGACAAAGGTGATGAGCTGAAGATCGTCTGCTGTGGTACCGCGAGAGGTGTTGGGGAATGCTGACCATGCACTTTGGGGGCAACTACAAATGGAGCCACGCTGTAAAACCGCTGAACTTCTTTTTGACTGGGCTGCTCAGGATATCTGGTTTCAGGAGGATAAATCGTGTCCTTCTGTAGAGCATACCTGTCCCCCGGGCTCGCAGCACCCTCGATCATGTGTAGAGCCGTGATCTATGCTAGTAGCCTTCATCCTTCCTTCTAATATAGCCCTTCTTACGAGTAGCTACCTCGACAGAAGCCTTGAGACAGCTCCTGTGTGAGGGATTCGTAAGCCACGTGCGTCGTTGTTGCTGCACTGTTTTGAAGAACTCACTCCAAAGCACTGAATGAATTCAGTTACCTGAGGCACCCTGCGCCAGTCGCTGGACTGTCAGCACCCGAGGGCCGCTGTCGCCGACGAGGCGTCCTCCTGTAGGTGGGGGAAATTCAAAAAAAAGGAATTCTGCGTCTGCCAGTATGCTTTGTGTATCAGCGGTTGTGCGGAAGACGCCCTCCGTGCACATGCGCAAAACTGGCCCAACACCTTCAGTTCGAGATGACCGTTTCCCACCTGTGATCATGGCAACCCAGTGAACTCGTACACAGGAGGGATGCAAGGGGTGGGCTTGGTGTCTATGCCAACCCGTGTCCCGATAAATAGTAGCCATTTCATTGTACATATCAGACATTCGAGGCGGTACTTCTCTGACACGCCTGCCTCTCAGTTTCGGTGAAGGTGCTTTCCGCGCTATTCGTCCTTCATTTCGAGCTTGTATTACGCTCTCAAGACGGCCGGAGTCCTGGCACGCATACGTTGCTTGTATATCCGCACACTCGTTGGCGCGCACGTGCGGCGTCTTGCTTGTAAAATCGAAGAAGAGGGAGTATTTGTGTGGAGACACTTAGGGCGGTGATGAGGGTTGCTTCATGAAAGATCAAGACCGTGAAGTGGTATGACTGCTCCGAAAAAGACCTCACCGATCAGAGCTACCCTAGGAGGCATGGACGCACATTCAAATGAGTTGAGGGTGCTCCTCTCTAGCCTTAGACCGTCGCGCGGTAGCGTTCCCGGGATGGCAGTGTACATATGGGCTTTTCAAAGTATAACGACGGCCAAACATCCTTGATCTATAACGAGGGCCAAACATCCTTGATCTACGACTGGGAGTTCATCAGCGCAGCATTACATGTACCCTTCACCGTTAGGAGATTGCCAATGACACTAAACTCAGCTTATTATCTCAGCATCAGCGTCTGCGCACGTATTCGTCTGGCGGATGTGGACGTGCTTTTGCAGAATCAAGTTGTGCACTGGGAAAGGGGACTCTCGACGAAGAAGCACCGTGGATATCACTCACGTGTTGTACCACTCTCCACGCGTCATGTGCTGGAGACGGTACCCTTGTGTCCTGGTGACTACGGAGACGCTGCAATGCTGTTCGTGGTTTTTACTGGCATGCCGACTTGCTGGATACTCTGTTGTTGCGGCCGTCAATTGTATGATTCCAGATTCATAGCTGTTTTCATGCATACCACATAATCGCACGGGTCTTCTGGTGGCCAGAATTCCGGTATGCTACCTGGGTGTTCAGTATTAACACGTGTCATGAGTAGTATTAGCACTCTTATGAGCACGGGCCCCTAATAACTAAGTAGGGCAACGCCGATTTTCGCGTGCGTGTACCTCGTAACGTGCTGACTCCCTTTCGTACGTGAAACGCGCAGGCGCAGCAGCTAGCCGTCCCGATTCGCCCACCGTCCCAGGCTATTCACCATGCCGCTGTTTGACTGTAAGTATGGCCCCACGTTTTTGAGCCCCTTAAGCTGTTTTCCATGCATTTCTCTCCCTTTTCAGACGTTCTGACGGCGTGTACCCCTCTCCTCCTTACTTCTTTTTGGCCGCTACACGAGCTGGCGCGAGTCGACATACACATGTCCGATGGCTTGTAGGTCTACACTATTCAGTTATCTCCAAGAGAGTGTATGACTCTAGTCCCCTTACGATGGCAAGTAGCCGCAGTTTCAAGCCCCTGGCGGCAAAACCCAGCTGTCTCTCACTTCAGGAAAGGACTTATCTATTCATTTGATGGTAGGCATGGTCAGTTGCGCGCAAACATGCAGTCTGCAGCTTAGCGCACGCGCAACAGTACATATGTAACGATCGTAGAGCAGGGGTTGATCATACTGCTGAAGCGAGTCATCAAGCTAAGCGGTGTGGCGGACTTCCGTACGTCGAAGCGGGGTCATTTTTGGCTCGTCGGAGCAAGAAAGCGACGTGTTTTCCTGTGCATGCGCTTCTATTCCGAGCTCGTACTAACATAACGTAGGAGTGCATGCAGCGTTTCATATATTGTGTAGTAGCTTCTACCGTCAGTAGCCGTCACCCGCTGCGGTCGTTTTGACAGCTTTCGATTCCCATGGTCAGCACTCCGCTTCTCCAGCGCGTGCCCTTCAAAATAAAGTTTCCTCTCCACTATCCCATTGTGACTGAGGGCTCTCTCTCTTTTTTGCACACATGATTCGACACAGGGGGTACCGCTGACCTACCGGCTAGGGTCTTCGGCAACGCCTGGGTGCTTTCCGAGAGTCAGCAGGGTACGAGTACATCTCCGTACTTGGCACAGTATAAAATGCTCAAATTGAAGTACTCCCTGTGCCTGCTCGTCTACTTCTAATTCTCTGCGGTTCATCCCTCTACTTGTATTTTTTCAGATAGTAGAGGAAACCGTTTTACTGCGACACCTGCAGTCCTCCAGTGTCGCTTGTGTTTTGCACGGTCAACCGCGTACTTCAAGGTCTACCGTCTTTTTATCTATCCCTTGTAATTTACATAGGTAGCCAAAGTATATATACTCAAGGGGTAATGCACCGGCTGCTGTGTTGTAACAACGTCTGCTTTTTCTTTTACATGAGAGGATCAACAGTATCTTGATATCCGCCGTTGTGGATGCCACTGACGGCTTTACTCTCAAGAATAGCAATATTATTGAGGGCGTGAAACGCCCTGAGTGCCCTTTGTTGTGAAGCTGCCTCCTTTTCTTTCACATGAGGAGACATGGATGTCGTAGTAGCTTCCGTTGTCGATGCCAGCATCGGGCGTGTAGCGCTCCCAAGGCCGTGTGACCTGGATTACGTAACATTCGTAGCAGCTTTTCCAGATGCTCGTATGCTCCGTCACTCCACCTTCCTTGGTTCACTTGTCATTACGGGTCACAGCGGGCCTTGGCCACAAACCCTTCGGTTCGACTTTTTTTTCAAGCCTGCGGACTTCGTATGCATATGCCTCAGAAGTGAAGAATCTAAATGCATCCGGCCGTTCGCACGGTCCGTAGAGGTTCTTGTGTGATTTTTAATATCTTGTATAGCTGACTGAACAGGAACTGCCATGCACAGACACTCTTCGACCGCTTCGGCGCAGATCACACATTATCTGTGCAAGCTGCTCAGCAGAAGTGTCTCTTATTGTTTGACGAGTTCCTCAGCCGCGATGTACAGAATTGCCATAGTCATGGGTGTCAGCTATAAGTCTGCTGTCAAGTGGCAGGCCCCACGACAATTCTAAATATCACCACTGCTACCAATTCTTCTACGTGTCTCGCCTCTACTACGTGGGTGCCCCTGTGCTACTTCCACGTATACTACTATCACCACTAGCACCTGTACAATACTTGACAATGCGTAGATGGCCATTCATGAGCTGTACGTCCGGAACCCCGGCTGTTACTTCTGCGGATGAGACAGTCTTGCTGTTCACTGAGAAGGAAAGAGTCACATCGTAGTCTTGGCGGCCATGGTGCTTTGTCTCCTTCATTCTACATTTCCCGTATATATCATACGAGCAAAACACGCAGAATCTCAATTTTCCTTCTCATAGGGTGTTGCTAGACGCTGGATGTTCCTTAGGTACGGCTGCTTTGCTATACCTGTGCCTCTGGTGACTTTGGGGCGCTCAATACGAAAAATTGCATATGTTTTGTACATCGTGAGAGGAAAGGCAGTGGTTCATGTCATGGTGTGTCGTGTATAGTTCTTCGGGAAACATCTTTTTTTTTCTTGCAAGACTGGGCACGCGGCGGCAAATGTGTTGTTAAAAAATACGATCGTTGTGCGTCGCTGACCTGCAGTTTTCTCACGCGTGTCTCACCCGTCTCCGTCGCGCTTCTCTTTTCATATAAGTGTGGTCTTTGTGCTTAGGCGCGTGCAATGTATACATCGGATAGCTCTCTTTTTTCCAGCCCGTCCTCTGCTTTTTGTTGTTCTTCCTCCTCTTAGTTGGCCACTGACTATTAGTACTAGCTGGAGCCTGTCTCTTGTCAAGCTCTGGTCAGTCGCTCAGACGCGCGCACACACAAACACACACGTACCCACGCGAACACCGTGTATCTCTTCGTGAAGATAAGGCAGGTGATTCTGTTCAGTTCTGCTACGTTGCTGCAGACAGCTGTGTGCACTGCTGTGGGAAAGGAGTACTCGTATATTTGGAGGCTGTTCACATATAAATATATATACATATATGTGTATGAAAAGCACACATCAGGTCAGTACTAGAGACGTTTTCTCTTTCAAATCTGCGCGGATCCCTTAAGTTCCGTTAGCTCTGTGGTACGTTGCTGACCGGGAGAGGGTTTCTTTAATGAACAGACTTGGTAGAATAAGAAATACAAAGCAGTAGGCGATGTCTTGCGCACCGTGGCTTTCACGCGGCGTGCGCTGGCGTCGTCGTGACCGTAGTAATATGAGGACAATAGCAGAGGGTGGAGGTATTACTGGTAGTGACGGTTACCATGGGCGATCTCGTGGGAACTCATCTACACCCCTCAGTAACAGCTGTTGCCACCGAGAATGTGAAGAAGAGAAAGTCGGGTCTTATAGAAAAGCGAGTAGTCTTCATAACAAGTCACCGTTCAGATACGTTAGTAGTGATGATTATAATCCGGTGTCACCATTACATAGGGAAGCGAGTAGTAATAATGACTCATCACCACCGTTTAGGAAAGGAAGTTACACTGTAGGTACTGAACCACGCTACAGAATAGGAGAGAGTGGTAATTACAACGATGATTCACCAGTGTCACTACCGCTGAAGAAAGAGGGCTACTATGAGTGCAACAGCAATATAGGTCATCGACACTCATTCGGTTGGACTTACGTTGAAGAAGGTGAAGGCCGTGTATCATCATATCATCGTCGTTGTACACATCCTACACTACGACCGCAGTTTTCTGCGTTCTCGGAAGAAGAGCCCCAACATGGTGCGGCTGGAAATGATAGTAGCCGGAGACGTGAGCGCAGGAGAAAAAATACGGAGGCAGGTGCTACTAGTAGCAGTCGTAGTAGTAGCAGTAGTAGTAATAGTCTTACTAGCAGTAGAAGAAGCAGTCGTAGTGCTGCTGTTGGCAGTGGTGATAATGACAGTACTGCAGCACGGCAGTCTTCTAATTCGCGTCGGCGCCGTGAAAGAGGGGGTGGTACGACAGCTGCAGGAAAGCATAAGAATGATAGGAATACAGACAGTAAGCGAGGGGGACATACGGAGAAGAGCAACAGTAGTAACGTGACTGTATCAGATGCTGCCTATCAATCTTCGTCTGCTTCTTCTTCACAAAAAGAGGCTACTGCAAAAAGAATGTCTGTGTTGCGCTCGACTGTGGCGCGTAGACTTAGGTCATCGCCACGTGGGGAGGTGTCTTCACCACGCAGTGACAAGCGGAACAGTTCACAACAAATGGAGACAGAAGAGGAAGAAGAAGTAGAGGAGGAGGAAGAGAAAGAAGAAAAAGAGGAAGAGGAGGAGGAGGAGAATGAAAAACGAAAAAAGGGGGCTTCTGCGAGAAGGACGTCCGTATCGCGATCTTCGGGCCCAGCAAGGGGAGGACGACAGCGCGGGTCAGCATCTCGTGCGGAAGGAGGTTATGGAACATCAGAAGAAATGACAGAAAATGCGTCCGGTGTAGGGTCAGCCTCTTTTTCAAATACTTCACAAGTGACAGGGGAAGAAACACCAAGGAGAGTTCTTTGTGAAGGAGTTGGAGATGGCGTAAGAGCGGGAGGACGAGGGGGAGGAGGAGGTGGAGGTGGAGGAGAGGCAGTAGGAAAAAAGGAAGTCTCAGCAAATGAAAGCGAAGAAAGTTCAGAAGGTGGTGGAAAATCTGAACGTCTGACGTCTGGTGCTGGGGGTATCTCTGGATATTCCTCGCGTATATCTCCCGTGAAACTGGGAACGAGACGTACAGGGAGGCTTTCGGAACGATGGTCATCTGCGTTTCATCGCTCTAGACGGAGCACATTATTATCAGAAGATAGCACTCCTGTAATGTTGCCTATGAGTCAAGTTGACTGGATAATAGTAGATCGTTTATCACGTAAAATCAATTCAAGCAACTTTGCTACTGTTTTGAAGGCATATCTTATTATGAAAACACGCGTAGCAGCACAAAGAGCGAACAAAGAGTATTCTCAGAGTCAAAGGAAAGGAGGACCTGGTGCAGCATTGCGGCTGTTGCTGAACAGGCAGAACAACCGGGTGGCCTTGCGTATGCGCGCAGCAGGAAATGCTTCCGGAGGTGGCGACGAGGCACCGACAGCAGCAGAAGCAGCAGCGAACGCTGCGGCAGCATTGAGGGTAGAAACGGCGACAGTGACTCCCGAACGTCTTAATGAAAGTAGCAGCGTCAACAGCAGGTCGAACAGCCAGTCTGGAGATGGAGCCAGCTATACCAGCGAAAGCATGGGACCGAGGAGTCGACATAGTGTAAGTAAGCCTGAAGACATAAAGGAGGATAAAGCTGGTCAGCAAGATTTAGCCGCTGCAGTACGCGTAGCTGCTTCTGCTGGTGGAGGCTCTGTTATTGGATGTGGAGTATTGGGGGAGACCCCTGATGTGTCATCGGCTTCTGCGTCTGTGGCTGCCGCTGATGCTTTTTCTTCTGCTGCTGGTACTGCCGGTAGTACTCAACGAAGAGAACTCCAGTACCGTATAAAAGGCGTAGGGGTGGTAGGACGCATGCAGGCACACCAAAATCTACTTGAGCAGCGCCCTGGCATTTCTAGGACTCCGAAGTGTGTATATCAATGGAGATGGGAACTGTTTGTTCCGTTCTTGCTCGTATAATCTCTATGGAACTGAAGAGCACCATCGTTATGTACGACTTCATGCAACACAGCATATGCGATCTGCAGCGCATCAGAAAGATTATTCGATTTTCTTTGAGCGTGAAAGTGAGTTTGATACATATCTGAAAAATATGCAGCGTCTTGGGACGTGGGGAGATGAGTTATGTGTCAGAGCGATCGCCGACTCATTCGAATGTACCATACATATCATTACTTCCACAGATAGTAACTGGTATCTTCGCTATGATCCGCAAACAGAACGGCCTCCCGTTTGTGAGGAAGGAAAAGAAGAGGAAGAGAAAAACCGAGATAGAGAAGGGTCAGCAGAAGGGTGTGGAACCAATTCATCCTGCGGAGTGAAACACGGCAGTGTCGCTTCTTCGAAGCAGCATGGGACGGCTCTGAAGCATATATTTCTCACGTATATATCTCCTATACATTACAACGCCTTCACTATTGCAGAGGTGTCGGCATGCGGAAGTCAGTCTGAGTGAACGGAAGCTGAAGCGCTCCTTAAAACCTTTGATTCGCCCGCCTTCATCACACCAATGGGTGGTCGAGTATTTCCACCTGCGAATGTGGCACACCAAGAAGACATGCAGATGCGGGGATGGAGTATGTTAGGCAACGAGAACGAATTGCTTCAAAGAGGAACAGAGGAATTTGGGACCTAGACGGGGGTAGGAGAGACAGAGTGAAGGTGGGAAACGTTTATCGAGGGGACTGAAGGGCTATGGAGAGGGGGAGGCTGTGGGAAGCCGCGATCGAGATTCACAGTGGAGGGAAGCCACAAGCAGCGCAACAGCAGCTGGCAGTGGACACGTTTTGCTGAGCAGCATTTCTTGGTGAGGTGGAGGCGTTTTCTTCTTTCACACTGAAGCACCTGAAAACAAAGGACGAGGGAACTGACAGGAAGGGGAAAAGGAGGAGAGACCGCATTTCCCATAACATCAACTGTGCTACTTTACAGAAGAAGCATCAAGCAGTCGGTCAACGTGGGCAGTAAGCTTAAAAGCAGACCCAGAGGAAGAACCCAGCAATCTGACGGAACAGCACACGCTGACAAAACAACAGAATAGTAGAGGGAGCAGCATGTTCTATTTCAAGAGCATCAACATACACGGAAGAAGCAGCAAGAAAATAAGAGGGAGCCCCAGGAAAAAACAGAGGTTTCATATTTACAGGATACGTTTAATAAACAACTACTTAAAGATGTAGTACTGTATTTAATATTCTAAGCCATTAAGAGTTACTGGAACCAATTACATTGTCCTAATAGCCTCTGGTTAACATATTTGTTAATAAGTATTATAGTACAGTCTCAGGATCGTGCAGTTCAAGTCAGGGTTGAGCAGAGTGTGTGCTGTGACAAAACGATTCGAGGGGAAAAGAGAGGCTGCAGCGACATGTGGCGGAGAAGACGTAACAGCACGTACAAAATATTAGGGGAAACGCTGCAGTGCATCACATGCACGTACACATAAGAAAAACAAACACAGGAAGAAACAAAGACTCTCTCGAGCCACAAAACATATGTCTGCAACGCATGTAAGGAAGAATTGTATTTTTGCGCCGTAGAATAAGCCATATGAGTTGCCTGTTGATGTGCGGTAACAGTAAGATTTACGTAGGGTTATTTACGGAAGCGCTGTTAACAAACCGAAATGTAGTCATATAATCTCTTTTCCAACCAACGGTCAAGACTAACGCCACTCCACCTGTACACATACACACGCAAATACACATACACGTAACAGCTAATCTTTATAGATTAGATATACCTGAATATGCGTATGTATTTAGAAGGCGTACGTATATATCTACACGTATATATAACAGGCGATGCGCCCTAAATAGCAGCTGTCGTACCTCACAGGGAATATGAGGAAACCCTCGACGAGGGCATACTGTGTTGATTGACGAATGTGGTATAAACGCAAACTAAAAACGTCTAGCAGCTTCAATTACAGGACAAAGAAACTGATTGTAGTGACGCCAGTACCTGTGTTTCCATACAATAGTGTAGCGTATTTCGTTGCATGACACACGCCACTCAACCCTACAATTTTTTGCAGCAAGTAGGGCGGGGGTAAGAGGTACAAAGAAAGTAGATTGCCACTTCGTACCTGCAAATTAGAGAGCGTGCTTACGAAAGGTGAAAACTCCCAACAGTCGGAAAATAAAAGAAAGGAAGAGAAACATGTCCTCACCACAGACGGATAGCAGAAAGACAGCAAAAGAAGGCGAAACTATAGAGAACAGAAAGCCTTGCCTCTGTTCTAGAGGGAGGAGTTGCAGAGTTTCTCGTTCACGCAGGGTATGTGTGTTGATGTCAGTCACTCTTCGGTTGAAGGCGTAGCCTTTAGTAGCCGAGTTTGAATACATTATCACTCGAATGTATCTGTACCTTGACTTGCAGTGGTCCGAGAGTGTCTCTCAAATCATTAGTAAACTTGCTGCAGTGAAATGTGACTATATCTGTCCAGCTACCACACGTAAAGGCATATCGAACACGTGCGTGAGCATGCGTACACGAAGTACGCCTGCATGTTCATATGCACGTACACATACATACTGTGTATGTACACAGACCTCTGGACCAAAGGGAACACATGTTGATATGCATATATATATATATATATATTTGTATGAATGCTCTTGTATATAGGCGTATATATCTATATATATAAATATCATAGCCAGTCCGTGATGAATTAGTGCTGGGAATCTCACTCAGATAGTTTTGCGAAGAGGAGGAGAGAACACACACCGCAGGAAGGCCGATGGTACACGTTAGCGGCAGCCAGAAGCGGATGAGGCGGCGGCAAGATACAGAGAAGGTTTGGAAAAGATTTAATGACGATCGCGTGAGAACAACTAGCATGAAACAGACTGATAGCCAAGGCAGATGAATGAGGAGGACATAGGCAACAGGAAGTCGATGCAGTGGACGAAAGAAGCATTAAAGCAGCAGCAGCAGGGCACAACGAAGCGGGCAAATTTCCAAGAGAACGGAGAGCTCAGCAAGGAAACTTTACGCAGCCTTAAGAGCTTCGCGTACATGTGAGCTCACGTGTGCGGGGCAGACATGCATAGCAAGACTGAGATTGAGAGGTGTCGGACCTTGTGTTCATGCGTATGCTAATAGGCGATACGTCGTTCAACCACACGCACCATCGGCCTAAGCGTGTGCGAATTTCTGTGCTTCGCACCCGGCTGCGCTTACACGTCTACACGCATGATATGTACATACATGTATGCCCATCGCTTTATACGCGTGAACATTTCTAAACACACGCACACACGTGACTATTCTCGAAACATGTGTACGGCTATACGGCTAGGGGCTTCGGAAGTATATGTGGCACTACGTGTGTCAGTTCGTGCAATCCATATCCCTTGCACACAGTGCACCTGGGGCTCTATAGACGCCTTTTTTTCAGAGGTACGCGAAGAAAAAAGTACTGGCGTAGTAGAGACCACGGAGGGTTTTCTGCGGGTACCCTAGTGTATGCTGCACGGTATATTCTCCCATATCCCGACGTTGACTTCGTAGCACCGTTTCTTACGGCGTGCGAGGTAAGAAAAGCCTTCGTGCACATTTGTATATGTGTAAACATATAATATACATATATACCATAGCTTGTATGTGTAGGTGAGTGAATTCCATGCACAGCCGGGGTTGCACCTCTTGGGCGTTTTATTTTGCCAAGTTCGGCATGTACCACGCGTTCCACGTCTTTGGGAAAGGGTGCGGTGTACTGCGTTGCACCACCCATGCTGGAGGAGGACAGCAGAATACTACCATGTGAGTCGCAGATGTCGCTCCATTGCTGTGGAGAAATTTTCAGCGTTGAATAGAATTACAATGCTGTTCGGGTGATGCAGGCCAGGCCGGATGCGAAATTAGAAAGGTTACCTTTTCGATCGAAATTTCCCCATAGAATCTGGAAACTCCAATACGTGTCGGCGCTTATCGCTGCCTGCGTAAAATTTCGATTACGAAGGGACAGAGAAGCGGCTGACCGTTTTGCACTTCCTAGACTTGCGTCCCTGAATCTGTGTATCTGCGACCCGCTGAGAAGAGCTGTATAAATCTAGATTAGCGGAGACCAAAGCTTGCAGTGAACACAGCTGGGGGTTCGCTCGTAAGGAGATTCTGGTGGTGCTTACGCCATGTAGCGCAACTGATTGACTTCGGAACTACGCGGTTGGCGGAGCAGACACGTGGAACATGATTCCTATGTAGACTGTTTGAATACAGGAGTGCTTGATGGCACAGCGGTCACAGCAGCGCGCTGACCCTTGTCTTCGTCCGTGATACGTAGGAGGGGTTTTCCGCTTATTAAAATGAGTTGTTAAGGAGTATGGACAGGGTCTCCCCTGCCAGAACGAATGTATCTGCTAAACACACATTCACCTGTTGCGTTCTTGTAAGCACACATGTGCAGTCTACACACATAAAGAATACGCAAGCGCTGCGAAGTTGAAGTAGCACTTAGGTCTCTTTGTTGTTGCATCATCTTGTAGGTCTCGCACCACCGCTTGCAAAACACAGCGTCGCTTTTCGATAGCGGCGCCAAGTATGAAAAACTGCGATCTTACCTTGTAACTAAACACTGGGGAATTTGCCGCTACTTTGGAAGAGACGTCTTTTTACACTTCGCACGTAGTAGTGAAGGAATGCACACGGCTGAAGGCACCCACCTATGCAGTATCTACTTGTGGACATGCACGGCACAGCAGGCTGTTTAGCGGGCCCATGGCGTACTGTCTTCAGGAGAAATAGTACAGAGCTGCAAGGACTAGATGCAGCAATATGCTTTTGCATGAAAGTTCTTCGAATTACCGATGCAAGTCAAATCTAGCTACCACGACCGAAAGCGTCGACTGTACAAACTATGTACGACTGGCGAAAATGTAAGATATGCATAGCGTTTGCGGGTACACCTGTTCTTGTGACTGACTCCGAGCATTAATGCTACAAACGGCTTTGAGTAATATGCGAGAGCGACTTTATCTGTTGGCACTAGAATGAGCCCACGGGCTTCGAGTAAAACGGACCACTGCATCCTGACATATACCAGATGGCGCGTACAACATGAACGCTAGTTCTGCACTGAGTTTCAAACTGGGGTTTCGTATTTGCCGCGTGTTGTCTTGAGTCTTGAGGACTGGTAAAGTGTAACAGTGGCCGCGAGGCGAGTTTATGTGGAGAGTTTTGAGCCTAGTGCCATCGCCAGGCGGACACCTAAGAATGTTCCACTGTACCGGGAGTTCTCCGAAGGGTACACCGCTGTTGTAAAGGTGAATTCTTTAGTGAGAAGCAGCTGCTGAATAGCACCGACAAAAGTGTCCCTTACGTTGCGTACATTCGGCAGTGTAATGTGGCGCATCGAAGACAGCTCCTTCTCTTCAACGCATCCTCTTGAGCGGGTAGAGGCGGTGTGCTGGGTGGCAGACCGTGTTTACAGGTTACTTACGGAAGCTCTGGTCTGCGTCTTTGCATGAACTACCCTAGCAGGAGTCCGAGAGCGTAAGAGCTTGCCCCATCCCGAACACTCCGTCGAGAGGGATGTTGTAGGGGCTGGGCGGATACCAAAAGTCGCACGTCAAGAGAGAAGCAGGTCCCATGCGCCAGGAGTGCAGTGGTACGTTCTGCAACGAAAAAAGTAGGATGTTGTCACAACCGAGAACAGAAGAGGATTCGTTGCTGAAGCACTGCATTCACACCTCCTTTACATTGAAGAAGCTGCGACAATTATCAGCGCATGCTGCTAGTAGTGCTGCTCCTGCTTCTGTTTGTAGCCGGCCCGTTGCGGTGACTGTATCATTAACAAATGAAGATATCACAACAACGACATTGTTAGCTGCCTATGAAGTGTTACTGCATTTGCCGAGCATTTGAGTTACCTTGGCAGCGGCGACGGGGAATGCACGGTACAGTTCCTCGCAACATTATCACCTCCAATGGTTGATGTTCGTGACGGAAGCTAGGGATGCGTAGCACCACACGCAGCGGTTAATCTACACGTACATATGCGGCTGCACTATGTTAGCGCGCAACGCGCGTACCGCATCTGCAGAAAAAGCGCAATAGTGAGTTGCCTCCTCCGTTTGATCGGCAACTCAGCAGGGTGGTATTGTACTGGCCGTTAGCTTTCTCGTAGCCACTTCGGTGCAAGCTAGTCTGTACGCACCTATGCGTGCGCGGTCCTCCTGACACTACTACATCAGCAGTCGAGTCCCCCGTACGTCATTGGCTAAAGGACACGTATACAAGCGGTCGGTGTTGTGTGTCTCAATCTATTTGCAGCGGCAGCCACTTCAACTGCTTGCACAACGAAACAGACAAAACAAGATCTAGCGTGACATGTTATTAGCAGCTCGGAACGCCGAGCATTAGAACATAACGTCTCTCGCGCGTACTGGTGAAACTATCCCCAAGCTAGGTACTTTACTGGCTGGTCTGAACACCGGGAAGCGCTTGTACGAACTATGCATATGTCAAGAAAGATGTAAATCTGTCACACTACTCCTGTCTAACCCGCATCGAGGACTGCCACGTACTACATGGCACAGGCGGGGTAGCGTTATATGTCCAGTGCCTTCACCCCTTCACAAAGTTTGCTGTCATGTGTTTCTCCGCGAGTTTTCCCAATGTATCGCTGCTTCCCCATTAACACGCTGGAGCTGTGCTACACTCTTACTGCTGTCTATACTTGCCCCGTGCACTAGATGTAGCTATTGCACGGAGTCTAAGTCAGGAGGGCCTGCTATTGAAGCTGTTCCTCCATATCTAGGAGGACAGCGAAGCATCAAGGAGTGCAAGTCGCAACGACGTTGGAGTGCATCGATTTTCCCTGCCACAGCCGGGATCTAACAACGGCAGCAACTTTAATGGCTGAAAAAATCTTTCAAAAGGACGTGCGCGTCAAAGGGGACACCCATCAGAAGTGACTGTAAAACGCCTAACGGGGTAGAGGTCAGTGGCTAACACGCAATAAGAGCAGGATCTGTGGAGAACTCCGGTATGACGAGTGTAGTCTGGGCCACAAGTACAATCCTCATGCCAGCATATATTGCATATATGTATGGACACGTATCATACACAGTACAAGCGACACTCATGGAAACCTTCGCGCATAACGTGCGTTATAATGCCCATGTACGTACTTTTTATGCGTGCATACAAACATACATGTGTAGACAAGAATCAATCGCCAAACGAGCAGCATGTGTTAACGTCTCCGGACACGTAGTGCGTAGTTTGGCCCACTCGCACACTTACTGTAGATCCACGTATACGTAGAGACATAGCTGTGCGCACGAAGACCGGCACCTATAATTACACTGGCTTGGACGATGTGTGAAACCAAAGACCTAGCAACAGGCCGGAGCATTTTTGTATGACGAAGGCGGCGTGACAACATCGCTTGCGCAGAGTTACTACTTCGCTCTGGGCACGCTTTTACCCGCTGTAATAGAAGCTGCTGGCCCACAGACTTTGACTACTATAACAATTACGGCTATTCCTACCGCATCTCCTACTATGACAGCAAATAGTCTACAAGCCAGGGAGGCAAAAATTTCTCGGCAAGCGGGTGAGTGCTCCCAGTAAAGGCACGTAAACATGCATTCAACACACTTATTCGTCGCCAGAGAGTGTAAGGTACTTTATGTGATACGCTAGCACGCTGCTGTCGCCTCCCGTCGACACCTGTATGATGAAGCTGCGGTTGGTTTCCATGGGCAAACGACAACATATTGAAATACTTCTGCGGCCTATGCACTTAGACCACCGCCAGCTGTTTGGCACTAAGATGTCACCACAGCGGCTGCTTCTGCTGCCCTCTGCCAGAGCCCGCGCTGCTGCGCAAGCACTCGCTACTGGCATGGCGTTGTCGCTGTTGTGCTGCAGCTTCCGTTGTTCTTTCGTGCAGCAACGGATGAGCTACGCCCCGCGTGGTGCTGAGGGCCTATAACTTGATTAGTCTGCCGTTGTTGTTCCCGCATGAGGATATGCCGGCTACTCTGTGAAGGAGCCTCATGTTTCACTTCGGTGTAGACAGAGTACAAGTGGGACGATGAGTCTCATGTACTATTCGGTGTATATTCCGCACCGGTGGGCAATAGCCTTAGTTTTACTTCCAGTGGATACACGGAACACGTGGGGTAACGAGCATAACGTATTACTTCGTTGTATATGTGGTATAGGTGGGAAAACAAGTCTCTTTTTTTCAATTCGGTGTATATACAGCACACGTGGGACGAAAGGGTTGCACCGCTCAGAAACTGGTGCTGCACGGCTGCTGGTGTGCTGCGGTTACAGGAAGTCACTATCGCTGTTATCGCGGCCCGTTGTATAATAGAATATATGTTAAGACTTTCTCTTCCGTCATAAAAAGTGCTAATGTGTGCTATGCACGATTCCAGTGGACATCACTACTCATTGCTTCGAATAGTCCCCTCCCCGTTATATTGAGAGACTGTTTCTGAACGCACCTCACCTGAGGGCAATACGTGATACTCTATGTTTCTGAAGGCGCTTTTCTTTGACACCGCCGTATATATTATGCACAGCACACCTATTGAGCAAGGCATAATAAAGCCAGCGAGATATGATAACGCCATTGGCCACCGTCTGGGCTCGCCTCCTCCAGCTTCGTGAAGACGACAGTGCTGCCCTCACCCGGCGTTGGTGGAGGGTTGCTTCCTATCAAGACAACGTGCAGCTGTTTGCCTTTTCTCGTACAATCATTGCTGTGTCTTTTATATAATATATGAAGAGGTCTGTCAACAGCATCTCAAATTTCAGTATCAACTCATACCTCCATCTCCTTCGCTTACTTTTTCAGCTCCGACCAACGCCCTACTCCGGCCCCACCGTGTGTGCGTTGACAGCAACGGCAGCCGCAACGCATATCTCTGGCGTGCCGCTCTATCCTATGCATGATAAAAAATTGTAACTGCAAAGCACAAAAACTACCTTCACACTCACGGCTGCTTACAACACGTTACAGACCAATGGACGTTTGGCCAGAGCCCCTGCAGCTTCTCTTATGAGGTCCCTCACGCTGCTTTCTATTGGAGGCTGCCGGTGCAACGTGACAACAACTCACAGCCACATCTCTGCGTAAAACGGACAACATCGAAAGCAGCATTGGCAGCAACGGCGGCACAGCAGTACCAGTAGCAACAGAGTGTACAGAAAGAGCAGCAGAAACAGTTTTTGCAGCAGCAGGATCTACAACAACGGCAGTATTTGCTCCAGCAGCGGTAAACGGCAAGTATGGGACGGATGCTGCAGCATGGGAAACAGCACCGCAGAGAGTCTTACCGGCTAAACCAGCAGGAATCAAATACACAGCGCAGCAGGGCAGCAGCCAAACACTATCCTAGCAACTGCAAGAAGCTACATACCGCTCCAGTACAGCTGGAAGTCACACGAGCAATGGCTCTAAGAAACGCATCAGCAATTTCCATGAGGGCCACAAGGATTGCCGGGTTCCAAACAGATTGACACAAACCTTACTAATCCAGGTGCATACAGCAGGGAGGCTCTAGCAGCAGAATTTGACAGCGTACTGGGGCAGAGAGTTCTATCTTAGAGGTCTGTCTACAAGCAGACACGGGACTTCACGGGTACAGATAGTATCAACAAATTCTTCTTGTATGCAGCGACACGTTTCGACAGGAGCCTGAGGTAGCAGCGACAGCATCTACACACGACGGCAGCAAGTCGCTTGCCACGATATCTATACAAATGAATTTTCAGAGAACGCTATCAGCAGCAGCAGTCAGCAGCTTCAACTGCAAAATCCCACACATGTATGTTTTGAAGACAACAACAGAAACACATGTACGTCTGTCACAATAGCGAGTGGACGTGACTGCTATCACAAAATAGAACAAACACGAATAACTGATGAGCAGCACCTCCAGCAATCGCCGTGTGTCCATTTGTTGTGTCAGCAGAGGCCGCAGTGGTTCCACTTCTATTTTTTCTTCATGGTACAGTTGCTGCTCGGTCTTCTTCCTCCCATCTCACCGCACACTGCATATGTATTATGCGAAATATGCTTCTCTCGTATGTACACATGTAGTCGCGTCGTACATGCGCTGTTTGTGCAAAGGTGCTGTGCATGGCGGTTGGCAGGCTTGCTGTTCGTGGCCGTGTCTGCCCTTTGTGCTGCTGTTGTTGCTGCGTCTCCCCTATACTACGTATACGCATTACAAGTGAAGTACATCTGACTCCCACAGAGAGTAATTGTATGCTGCTTCTCGCAACCGAGAGCAAACACAAGGCGGCCGGAATACTTGACTGAGCCTTTATACGTGTCTAGAATGTATTTTCGTGAATTACGCCAAACATTGCTTTTGGGTAGATGCCCCTCCACAAAGGGACGCACACGGAAGCAATATTTTCTGAGAGAAGCCGTGAAGAGCAGCATTTAAAGCGAAACACGTCTACAAGACTGCAAAAGGAATATAGAGCGCCAGAAAAATGGTAGCAGCGACAGCAGCCGTGAAAGCGGGGAAGAAGAAGGAGGAGCAGGAGTACTGCGTCAAGCAGTTCTTCTGTCTACTGTGTTCGTGAGATTTTCTCCCTCTCGTAGAAAACTCCCCCGTCTTCGAAAGAATGGAACTTGAGAACATGCTAACCTTCATGAGACGTGATATGTCTTTGACACGGCGAGAAGATTTGTAGAGTCAGATAGATAGCTTCTTCTTGCCTCCCTACTACACGTAGACATATTACAGTGCTAGATATATCTCTACCCTCTATGACAGCAACAGCAGCAGGAACTGCTGTTGCCTCGGCTTCCGGTGCTCTTTCAGGAGCAAGCCGAGGAGCACGAGTGCAAAACACTCATACCAGTACGTATACGTCGATTCCCGCGAGTGAAAGGGACTCACAAGCAGCAAGTGGTGTTGTTGTTTCATCTTCGTCTTCGTCATCGGCTAGCAGCACCTGCAGCAGCGAGGGGGGCAGCAGGGTGTTGCCTTCGCCTATGGCTACAACCCATCCCCCGTCTTCATCTCTCACTGCTTCTTCTGCATATCCATCTCCACCCCATGCGCCAAATGTAAGGCTCACAGCACGCCCCCCAGCCACGCGTACTAGACAAGAAGCAACGGCAATAGCAGCAGTAGCTCGAGGTAGCCCCCACGTGATAACTGCAGCGGCCACTTCAGCGCCTACCTGTTCTTCATCGTCTGGTGCGTGTTCATCGTGTGCTGCTGCTCGCAGTACTACGAGGAGAGGCTGCAGTAATATGGGAGGGGCAGCCGTGGTCACAGGATGTGCGGCTCGTCGGGGAAGCGGCAACCGCAATAGTAGTGGCGGCTACACGGCTGCGGGAAGCAGCAGCAATAGCAGTAGTAATATTGATAGTAACATCAGTAGCCACAGCAATGCAAATCACAACAGCAGGAGCAGCTACTCAACAGCAGTAACAGCAGCTGTCCCTAGTTCTTCCTCGTCTCTCTCTTCTTCCTCGTCATCGTCATCATCGTCAGCATGTGTTTTCGTAGAAGGGGCGGCGGTAGTAACACTAGTACTAGTAGTGATAACTACAGTTACGCACCACCAGCAGCAACTGCTGCTAGTAGTAGTAGTACTAGTACTAGTAGTAGCGCCTGTGCGAACTGCTCGTGTTGCGCGTCATCTGCTTCTGCGTCTTCTTGTGTCTGTCCATCGTCTTCAAGCAGCAGTAATACCAGTACCAGCAATATCAGCAGAGCCGGTAATAGTGACAATTGTACTGGTAGCAGTAGTACTGCTAATACTAGTAGTAGTAGCGTCGTTGTTATAGACACTAATACGACTACTATCAGTAGCAGTAGTAGTAGTAGTGGTAGCGTCATTATTGTCGGCACAGATACTGCAAGTGCTAGTAATAGTAGTAGTAGTAGCAGTAGTAGTAGTTGCAGTACTTATGCTATTAGCCGCAATAGCAACAAAAGAAAGAGCACAATGATGAGTGTTGGAGGTGTTAATGCACCAGTAGTGGGGGGTGGAGCTCCAGTGCCTGTTAGAAGACCCTATTTGGAAGAAGTTCCGGAGGATGTGAAGTGTCCTATTTGTTTCGACAGTGCTGTTTCTTGTCAGACATCGTGTTCACACTTTTTTTGTTTTGCCTGCATCAATAGCCACATAAACAATAGACTTAGACAGCAACAGATTGTCAGCTGCCCTCTCTGCAGGACAGTCATCAGCACAAACAAACTTATGGGGATAGGAGCCGAAAAACTCGCAAGGGTAAGAATCGTCCTCTGCGTGTGCCTCCAAGAGAGGTGTATGAGGAAACGTAATGCGACGGGCAAATAGTCAACACTTCAGCCGCACTCACACACACACGCACACACGCACCCACACACTATCACAGACTGGCTGTGCTACAGACACCTAGTCCTACTACGCAGTGGCCAATAGCACAAACAACAGGAAAATAATTGTTAACGATTGTTAACGACGCTTGCTCCAGAAAGAGAAGCGCATACACGTATGTACTCAGATCAACCCCGTAAGTGGCACCACATGCAACAGCAGTAGCAAACGAGCATAAGCAAGAGCGTACGCACCAGTAGCACGTGCAGTGTGCTCTTGCCAACATCTCCCCACCCACAGCAGCCCTAACACCAGCAACGCAAGCAGCAGCATTATTACTGTTTTCACAAGCAGCAGCATGAGCCCAAGTGCTGCAAGCAGCAGCAGCAGCACCACAAGGAGAACTGGCGGGGGCACCAGAGCAGCACCAGCAATAACATGAACAGGCACCGCCAGCTTCAGCAGCACCAGCATTAGCGAAGTCAGCAGCAAACCCAACAGGACGAGCACCACCATTAGCAGCAGCAGCATTCACACCACTAGAAGCATCACCGGTAGGCGACCCCGTAACACACATACTTCAGCAGCACTTAATGCACAAGCACTAGCAGCACAAGCAGCTCCACCAGCGTTGGTACTAGTACAACCAGCACAGGCCGCTGCCACGGCGATAACAGCTTCAGCAAGGAACACGTTTGCTGGTGGGAATAGTAGTGATTACTGCCGCGTTGCCTCTCTAACGACACGGTGCTGCCTCTATTACAGGGTGCTGCTGCTGTTGGCGTATATATTAGAGGACACTGCTACCTTGATTATTTGAGGCTGGTGCTGCTATTGCCGTATGCACTACAAGGAAGTGCTGCCTTCGTTGTCTGGCGGTTTATCCTACTGTTGCTGCTATTGTTGTACATGATGCGGAACAGTGCTGCCGTTATTGTGTGGAGTTGCTGCGGCTGCTCCTTGCGTCTTTAACCGGAGGATAGTGTTGGCTTCAGTGTATGTGCTGCTGCTACTGTTGCTGTCTATACTGCAAGTTGGTGCTGCCGTTATTACTGACGCGGGTGCTGCTGTTGCTGTTCCCGTATATAATGCAGGACACTGCTGCCTTTCGTGTCTGGCGCTGTGCTGCTGCTGACTTCGTGATATTACAACACCGTGTTACCTTAACTTCAGCTACTGTTGATGCTGCGCTGTATGGAATACTACAAAGGGCTACTCTATTTAGTGTTTTGTGTTGTTACTTACGCTGCTATGTACTCCACAAAACACCTCTGCCTTTCTTGTCTGATGCTGCTGTTACCGCCCTGCTGTATTTGATGGAATGACAGTGCTACCTGCAGGTGCTGTCTGTTGATATACACTACAGCGTTGCCTTTCCGCTCGATGGTAATGGTATTACTGCTGCTGCTGCCGCATATAGCACAGCCCAGTGTTGTCTTATTTATTGGGTATTACTGATGTTGTTGCTGTTTTTCACCTGTATTGTACAACACAACGCCGTCTATACTACCTGGTATTGCTTCTATGAACGAATGCATATAAATAAATATACATATAAATGTATGGAAAAAAGTATATATGTATATAAATATACGAATGCAGATGTATGCGCAGGAGGAGAACCCCAAACTGATTGACGTGGCGCTGTGCACGGAGTATATGCACAGGATCTTTCGCTGCCTATATAACCTGGTGGTGTGTGCTGCTGTCATATATAGAGCATCATACAAATGTTGATAATATTCTGATGTTTCTATGCTTTTCCTTTTTCTGTTTTTCATCAATAGGTCCGGGCGCTGAGAGTGGCTTGCGTGGGTGCCGTCAGTGGATGTACAGCGGCAGGATCGTTAGCGATGATGGAGCAACACGAAATATCATGTCAGCATGTTTTAGTATTCTGTTCCTTTCGTGAAAAGGGATGTATAACTCCGCTTATACGGGGAGAAGTAAGTGCCATCGAGACAGAGAGATTTATATGTATTTACATTGAAATTCGCAAGCTTATTTCTTTCGCCCTGAGGGGATGCTGTGTCTTAACAGAAACGTGTGTTGAGCTTCTGCATTCTGTGCACAAACAGTCACGAGGAAAAAAATCAGTTGCCTATGCTTTACAAAGGTCACTGCCGAACACGATACAAACTATATAGTCAAAGACTGTGTTGGGATGTGCTAATGGGTCTATACATGCCTACAAGCGAAGAGGCAATCTGCTCTTTTTCTCGCTGGCTGTTAATCACTGCATCAATATAAACAGTAGCTCGAGAGCCCGTGTCCCCCTAGAGTACGTTTGCGTGAGATAGCGAATCCAAGAAGAAGTCAGGTGCCCATCTCTTCTGCTGAGCAGTTTCCTTTGCACATGTATACATATATATATATATATAAAGAGTACGTACCTACATACACAGTAGCTCCAGGAACTGTAGGACGCGGTATGATGTTCTGTATAATAGAATTTACAAGAAAAAGCAACTTTTCACTACTCGCTACTCGAAAACATAATTTGCATGGTAGTCATTCGTGTTTCTTGAAAAGATATGAGCTATACCTTCCTGCGTGCATGTATATGAATATATATACACATGGAGCACCTGTCAGGCTTCAATGTTTCCCTTTTTGTCTTTCTCTGTTTCAACTGACGTCCGTAGAGCTCTTCTCCTTCCTCGCCTTTGCTACTACGTGGTTTTATTATTCACGTTTTATCGTTGGTGTCCATATGTATGTATTTGTACATAGATAATACCTTTTCACGTATATATTCACGCAGTGCTTCTTCTTCATCTACCTGTAAAGCTCTGTGTACGGCACTTCTTCGTTTGTGTCTGGCTGCTTTTTTCCACACAAAGAATTCTTACGAAGACAAAACAACTCTCTCTTCCTCCCTCTCGCTCTTTTGCTTCCTCTCTTTCTCTGTGGTTTGTTTTCTCTCTTTCTCTGTAGATGTCATCCTCGCGGGTCCCTCCAGTGCTCTCTAACGTCCGTGTAAGACACACATTTACTTTGTTCTCCGCTGTTATCTTTATGATGGCTGTGTCTGAATTATTTTGCAAGTTGTTGCCATCACTTGCGTAGCGGCCCGGACTTCCACGGTTGTTTGTTGTTGTGCTCTATAACGCTCCGCTCCCTTCTTAGTGTACCTTTCGCGTTGTGCTCTTTCCCTAACAGCAGTAACAATCTAGTATATATGAATAATCTTTCTGCTTCCACTTCGCAATAAGTAGCGATCTAGGTGATAGTTGTGCCAGCCTTACCGCTGCTTCCTTGCTCTTTACGTGGTGTTAGCTGCTTCTTCGTGTTCCTGCTGCTTCTCGTTTGTACGGGAGAGTTAAGTCTCTGCTCAAGCGCATTGAATCAAAGGTTGCTGCTATTTCTTCTTCACTCTTTAAGATACTGCTGTTGGCCTAATGTCTGGTTTACAAGTACCTCTGCTGCTCTCGTAGACGCAAGAGAAAGAAAGAAAAGGGATATACTTCACGTATATGTTGTGCTCATAGCATGTCCGCTTCCTGTGCATACGGGGTGCTGTCGCTGCCTTTTGCCGGCGCTCAGAAAATGGTCTTGCTGCTGGTGCTTCTGGCATAGCTGTTTTAGCTGCTTCTGACGCTGCCGCTTCTAAGACGAATCACATAGATGTATTGATATGTATTTCTTTGTAGACATACATATGTATAAGGTCTCGATATTTACATGGTCATGCATAAAAATATATATATATATATGTACATATATATATATGTATACATAGAGATACAGATATGTGTACAGTCATGTGTATGTGTGTGTATATGTGTGTGCGGCTGAGGCAATCGAGATCAGTAGTGTCGGGGTAGTGGCTGGCGTAAGATCTCATGAAGGTGCGGTCTAGCTGTGTGTTTTGTTGCGTTGTACGTGCTGCTTCTAGAAATGGCTGCAGTGCCTCTACTATTGGCAAATGCTGCAGGGCTGCTGCTACGTAAGAATGCTACACTGCTGCTGCTGCTCTGAGAAAGATGTAGGCCAGGGTTTTACGCATGTGCTAGACGTCCACAGCCACTTCTCATGTTCTGTTTATTTGTTGTCCTCCCTTCCCTTTGGTAAAGATAAGAACGCCCTCCCCGCGCTGTCGTCTTGCTCCGTGCTGCTGCCTGTTTATGAATGTGTGCGGTGGAGTTGTTTTCATTGCTCTACTTTTTGCTGCAGGCCCTTGCACACGAAAATCGCTGTCGCTTCAACCCAAATGTGCGGTGCTGCTGCTATCATTTCAGTGGCTGCAATGTCAGAGGAACAGAGGAGTTGCTACGGCCTCATGAGCCGCGCTGCCGGTGAGCACACAGACACACATACAATGAGCGAGCAATTACACATACACACACACACGTATACGAATAATAAGCACATTCATATGTACATACGTCCACACATATGTACATGCATGCATATACACACACAGAGACGCAGACGCACATACATACACAAGCAGTGACGGCTTTTCTCTAGTACGCTGTACTGCATCATTGCTGCACGAATGATAATATCACTCTTTCTTGTGTGTATGCAGCTTTCCTTTCACAGCGCCACATTTCATATTGGCTTATGGCTTACTGACGTAGATAGTGGCATTGCTTAGTCTGTTGCATGTTAGGCCATCTCCCTAAACTATAAAGCGACTGACGCTCTATTGCTGCGGATGTGTGACCATCGAAACTCTCTTCGAGAGGAGCTTACACAGAATGCTAGGTATATCTCCCATTCTAGTGAACACCAAACTACGAGAGAATTCGTGGTGTAGAGAAAGCATGTAGCCCCTATACACGTTCGAGAAGCCTTCATCATCCAGAAAGATCTGGAGCAGCTGCCTGGCAGCTTTTGCTTCTGAGTCTGAAATATTCTAGTCTTATCTATAGGTGGACTTGCCTGCTTTGTGTATGTGTTTCCTAGACGTGTCGCGCTCGTGCTACTGCTGCATTGGCAGGAAGAAACTCTTGTGTTTCGACTATACGATCAATCAGATGTGACGCTCGTGCTCCTGCTGCTGCTGTTGCCGCTGCGGTGCTGGCTTCGGCAGCAGCTATTCACTTGTACGTTTTCTCGATTTTTCAGCTACGCTCGAGCTTTCCTGGCTGTGCTGCGCCGACTGGTGACATTCCCACCGTTACACGTTACACAAACACACACAGCGACGTCATTGACGTACAACTGCTCAAAATATTCTTTCGTTTTTCTAAAGTAAGCTACTGCTGACTGTCCTCCCTCCTGGACTGCAGTGCTTCAATGTCTGCTTCTACGGCGATCACTAACTATTGTTGAAACCTACTACAGCGCTCATCACCGAAGAGTTTACATATGTATATATAAGTATGTTGTGTGGTACGGTACATACATACATACATGTGAATGTATGAATATGGAGTAGGGTATGGTGGGAAATACTGTATTCACGTATTGCTACTGTGCACCGTGAGATGTGTTGTAGTTTTTATGTTTTCCAAAACTGCTGGTAGTGGTAATAATGGTACTGGTATTAGTAGTAGTATGGTGTTGTTGTCCTGCGTATATTTGTGCATGTGAACCTCGCAGGTACAGAAATATGGAGAAGTTTGTGCGCTGCCCTCACTTCAAGGCTACGGGCTGCGGTCTCTTTGTGCGTAAAAAGTATCGAGACCGTCATGCAGAGTTCTGTCCATTTGAACTTGTGAGGAGTTTTCAGCTGAGTTCACAGCGACAGCAATCCCAGCCGTCTCGCAGTAGTTCGAGGGGGATAGCTCAGAGTACCAAGCACCACTAGCAGCCGCGTGGCGACCACGCATAGTAGCAGCGTGGACAGTAGCAGCAGCAGCGCCATTGCCAGTAGCAGTCATACCATCTTGGGTAGTAGTAGTAGTAGTAGTGGTAATAGTACCAGCTATAGTAGCAGTAGTAGCAGCAGCTTTTCCACGAGCAGTAGCAGTAGTGGCGTTGAAAACGAGCATGCTGGCTTTCCTGTTCATCGCAAGTCGAGGACTTGTGACATATTCAAAGGGCAAGAGACTGCAGACTCAGTCAGTGCTTGTAATAACCCTTATCGTTCTGCTTCTGATAGTTCTTCCAGTATATCACTACGGGAACCGTTGAGCTGTGCTGGAGGTGCCGTGTGTCGAAGATCTAGTTGTACGTGTCAGAGCGGCAGTGTGGCTGGAAAGGACGTGAGAAAGAGACACGTGGAGGACAGACAGTCAGCAGCAGCAGGAGCAGCAACCGTTGATTCTGGCGGGGCGAGTGATGATAGAGGGGGTGAAACATGCCATGAGTACCACACCCATTCGACTGGGGACAATGACGAGAAGATGGACGTAGGTGGAGCATGTGGGGTTAAGCGCGTACGTTGCAGTAGCTGTCGCACCATGGCGCCCTCAGAAGCAGCAACAACAGCGGCAGAAAATCATGATAGTGGTGCGCTGTGTATTTCGAGAGATAGTCACAATCTGAGCAGCGAGCTCAGTAGCGCCGAAGCAAATGAAGGTATGAGTGCTAATGGGGAAGAGAGAGGTGATCGAACAGAGGACACGAAGACGAGGGGACCTCCCGCGCTGCCCGTAGGACCTGCGCCGTCGGGCTGCGGCAGCACCAGCAGCAACAACCACAGGGCGGTAGGTTCTACAGACAGCAGTCAAGCAGGGGATAGAGGAGGAGGAGGAGGAGGAACAGCAGCAGCAGCGGCAGCAGGAGCACATACGTATGATGATGGTGCTCCATGCAGCAACAGTTGTGACAACGACAGTAGCGGAGCATCGGGTACCTCGGCGGGACTTTTCTCTTTCCGATTATCTTTCGAGTGGCGAAATCCGAAAGGAAAAGAAACAACTTTCAGTGTTTCTACCCAATGTTGCAAGTGTCTCGGATGGCCGTTCCTTTGGCGAGTTTCACGCGATACTCGTAAAGTACGTCCTATATCGCCCAGGTGTACGCGAGTAAAAACATGTCCTCATTGCTCAGATTCATGTCATTAGGTCTTTCTTTAGCATGTGGACTGATTACAGGGATATTTCTTCGGGTGTCGAGCCCAAATATATATATATATATACATATATATGCTCATAACTACACGATTACGTCTTTCTTTGACGTCTGTGCTGATTACATGAATACTTCTCTATGCGTCAAGCATACACATACGTATATATATACCTATCTATACAACAGATATATATAGATATATGTATGTATATATATGTATATATGTGTATACATATGAAGTGTCGGTGCGTAGAGTACATAATATAAGCATGTAAGTGTACTAGCTCTAGGTTAGATTGAGCTGTTTGCTGGATGCCCACGTGAAGCTGACAGGAGCACAGGTTTATCTATGCTTCTCTCTGCTTCTCCTGTTAGGGGGGTGTACTCCACACCACTGTCTGTGTTAGCCCGCGTGCGCCTGCGGATGCACAGAACGTCGTTCACGACTCACCTACACACATGCTAGACTTACCCAAAACACACACATGCATTCAAAAATACTACATAAATATATATACTTTCGTAAATACTTCTACGTCCGAAGATAAAGAGACATACATACGCATGTACATCGATTCGTACATATATATATACATACGAATACATGCTTACTTGCAGATACGGTTACACATATACACAGACACACGCGCACCGAGACACACACACAGTCACCCATGCACCGCCCACCGACACACACGTATACACACATACACGCCCACACAGTCACATGATGGTGCCAACAAACGTGTATACACTATGTGTACGTGGGGCGTATGTGGATGTGTATCAGCATGTTCCTCTGCGCGGTAATGGAATAATGTTCGACTAGCTGTCAAGTGTGCGTTCTCCTAGTCAGCTGCAGGCATGTTTCACCACGCAGATACGTACGGATGTGTATACTGCGATACAAATGTTTATCACCATGTGCACATTCACTGCAATTTTATAGCGCTCTCCCCTATTAGCGGGACACGAAGAAACACAGCGGCGTTTCCTTTCTTGATACTGACTTGAGCATCTTCATATATAAGTGTGTAGACATGTTTATACTCTATGTGTGCACATAAGTACACCTGTACAGTGGCACCGTACCGACGGCCGTATGTTGCTGGAGTGAGCGTGAATGTACGGAGTTTCATGACGCCCGAGAGGCACGAAGATTGGTGGCTGTGGCGGGCAGACTTGCCTCTTGTGAACATACATGTGTGTGCATGTGCGTGCGGCGGCCCCTACGACTTCTCCGCCGTTGACAGCCCCCACAAAGCCGCCTGTTCAATAGCCTTAGGCTATCTCAAAGGCTGCTCTTCAGAACAAGTACATACTCTGTCTTAAACAATTGACAAGCACTGGAGATATCTGAAGAGAGGTGCCGCGCTCTCTCTGCCAACTTTGCAAATCTGTCTTCCAACCCAGCCCTTCAGTGTGATACCCAAATGCACCTCACGCCTCACAGCACACTTGCCTAGCAGCTAGCGTAAGCAGTGCTTAGAGCTTTGGCACTGTGAACAGAATGCGTTTTTATGTAGTGGAGCTTTATGACCACCCACAAAAAACAGCGAGACCCACACACATACTTCTCAATACTATGATGTCAGCCCTGTATATGTTGATCTGCTGGGGAAGCAGTGTGCCAGTGGTACACTCTGTCCATTTGCAGGCGTGGCGGAGTGGTACTACTGCCCCTGCTACATCACATCTGTTGCAACGTCACCTAGGGGCCACCCCACAACCACACACACACACGCATATACACATGCGCATACACGCTAAAACGCATACACAGACACCGACAACAATCCTTCTGGAGGAGGATAGCCTAGGGGAGGGGGGAGGCGACAGATGTTAGTATTGTACGGGAGGTCGTGAATAGGCTGTGGAAGTTTTTATTGTGCACTTACGAGACAATAGACTATCATATATGTGGTGGAGTGGTCGAGCTGGCTTTCCGGACGCATGAGACCTTCATGTAGTGCTTTTATTAGCACTTCACTATACACCGAAACGTGGAGCATCTCTTACACGTATGTACACGCTCTCATTCACCCTTTCCTGGCGGTTTCACACTGATCAGCTCAGCTGCATCTTTATGCGTGCATATACGTGCATTAGGTATATGTATGTGCTGTCAGTGCTTCTTTTCGCGTCTGCCCAAGCGACGTCCTCTCTGTATGCTTTGGCGTGCTTCTTCCAAACCAGAGATGTACTTGCAGAGACAGGGCATACGTGCGTGTGTGGGGTCAGTTGGTCAGTTGATGGCGAGCTTCGGCCGTCCTCCGTTAATATAGGAGGATCTCTCCTCTACAGCATCCTCTCAAAAAGACGTTGACACTGTGTGTGTATATATATGTGTATATGCTCATTTATGATAAACAGATGCACACTATATATCTCGCATGTCGCGGGGGATGTGTATGTATGTATGTATGTACGTACGCGTATACGTGCGTGTGTACACAAGGAAAGACGGTTTACACCTATATGCATATTCCCCATGCATGCAAGTAAGATCTTGGGGGTGTTATGACTACGGTACGTGAGAGGAGACTATGACGCGGCTCTTTGATGATGAGGCTGTCTATTCATGACGTGCAGCCACTCAAACGAGTGTACAGCTGGGAACGTACTAATGTGCATGTGTGTATGTGTGTGACAAGTGTGCAGCGTGTGAACGACCTCATGTGCTTGTATGTATACTGGTGAATGAGAAATTATTTTGGAGCAGAGTTTCGCCGGCAAGAAAGAAGAGGCTGATGTTATACCTGCAATCTTGTTGCTACATTGATAATGCTGCGGTGATCTTTGACAAATGCGCATGTACCAAATGTAGAAATACGCTTGCTTGCTTTTTCTTCTGCGCACGTGCTGACGTTTGCGTGTGCTGAAGTACGAAAGAGAGCGTGAAAAGGACAGGCTGGCATAAAGACTGCTGCTACTTCTGCACCCGCTCACTTCCGTACGTTGTTGGTAGGGGTGCTGTTAGTGCTGCTGCTGCTAGTGGTGCTGGTGTCTCCAGTGCTGTTGTAAGCGCTCGTGGTCTTCCACGCGGAATGCCACTATGGTGCTGTGCACTTGTGCTGCCGGCCGTTTTTTTGGGATACAGGGATTAGCCAGTGATGATGGTCGTGTGAATTTCCTGTTGCTGCTGCCGCTGCTCCTTCAGCAGTAGCATTGAACAGCCGCAGCACTACTCTCCAGCGTTTACTAAGGTGTTGCTGCTTGTCTCCGTATAAAGCGAAAGTAACGTGTGACGTCTATTATCCTTTTGCGTTCCGCTGTCATATACGTATGCAAACATACACACAAAAAGCATGCACAGACAACGCATTATGCTGGATGTTGCGTGTTGTGAAACCTCCCCCTGCCCGCACACATACACATTTGTGTACTTTCGTCAGCAACATGGGTACGCATACCTGAACATGTGACTCTGTGTGTGTGGGGGGGGAGGCGGGGGGTGCGAGTGTATGTATGTAGTCGAAGTATTCTTCCCAGATAATGTTTTGTGTAAACTACGGTCCCCATTGTACTTGGAGACGTACTACTGTGCTGTGATGCTGCTCTGGTGTTTTCAGCTTGCCCGTGACTGCTCTGCGGGGCATTGGCATTGCTGCAGATCCTCATATGAGCTGCAGTCTTGAAAATCTCAACCTTCGTTTGAAGGGCATAACTGCTGCAGTTGACGGAATAGACTAGCAGTACCTTCTGTCAGGGTCTTTTTAGGGTGTTGGCTGTGTTCGGCTAGTGCTTCGGGTCGTCTCTCAGCATTCGAACTACTGATGAGGTGTAGCACTTCTACGCTAATCCGCAACATCAGATTAGGAGCAGCTGCAGCTATGCGCTGGAGTCTACCCTGCCTTCTTCGTCTATGGTGTCAGTCTCTCTCTCTTTGCAGCAGCAGGAGGCCATATATAGACGCTCTCGACACCTATCCTAAGCCTTTGCGTAGTGAAAATGAAGCAGCAGCGGCTTTTGCAGCAACGCGGCTGTTCATAAAGTCACACCCGCTGCATTATGAGAGGACAGTCGTGTATCGTACGTATAGAGTAGAGCCAACAGAGAAGATATGCGTTGGGGTCTACGTGCTTCTAGTAGAAGCTAGTGCGGGAAATGGTCGAAGTCGTAGCTGCGTGAAGGACCGAAATGTACTGCACACACATATTAGCCAACAATTCTTGATAATGATGTGGGCCGTGTATAAAAGATGGATTGAAACTGCACGTCAGTCAATGCATCCTAATAATGACACGGTGCGCATAACAAGGGTGGAGACGAGCTGCACATATATCGCATAAATTAGTAAGTGCTGAGAATGACAAGGTGTCCATGTGACCACCTTACGTGGATTGGGCCGGAGCTGTGCGTTCGGCGCGAAGCAGAGAGGCACGGACATTATTTGCAGTCGCACCCCAAGCGGCTGTAGTTGGTGACATAATGCAGCATGGTAGCAGCTAGTGATGACGAAAGAGCCAGCTGTGAAAAATGCTTGCCAACTTTCGTACCCCTCATTTTTCGGAAACTATAGTTTCGTCGGATAGTTCTGAATATGTGTTGATTGCTCCCCGTTCGAGGGTGGTGCTGCCGTAGATCGCGATTACTATAATCCCCCACCAGGAGCAAACGTGGGTGAACGCTTTTTTGCCTGTGACGGAGCGACAACGGGGATGGTGGAGGGGGGGAGATGCAGTAGCAATGGACACCCACTGTTGCTGCGTGCGTGAGCGGTTTGCCTGACAGTTTGAAGGATCGAATACGCTACGTCAGTCTTGATAATACGAATAAAGCAGCAGCCACAGGAATTTGGGTGTGCGCGTAACTTAAGTGTGGCTGTATAATATTCGAGCGGCCGTACGTTTGAAAAAAAATACGAGACTGACTCGACTTGCCTATACGTGCCTCCCGGATGCTTGCGCATAACCGACAGCTGCTGGAGCAAATCCTTGCAGCCGGACGTATAGTCAACTCAATTTGTCTACCCGTACGCCACGAATATGTATGCGTGTGTGGCCGTGGGCCGGTGTGTCGCGATTAAGAAGCGTGGAAACCGGTGACATCAGACGCAAGCGCGCAGGCGCGAGCCCTACCGCATGACAGTGCAAAAAATTCTCACTCCGACTGGCAGATGTACAGAATACGACACTGATACAGTGTAACCATTCCACTGACCTACGACGCAATAATTGACTTTTCCTTAGCAGTGGGCTGCCGCGGTTGACTCTGCTCGCAATTGCTTATCACGGGATTCGCCTCATAACCAGTCTAGGGAGTCTCGTGGAAAAGGGTACCTGACCGTTGTTTTCTCTGCAGCAACAGTCTGTTCACAAGCAGCCCCCGATGAAATGACATCATCATTCTAAGCACCACTCAGCGTGGCAGAAAGGTGCCTAGGGGTACTGTCAGATGACAGCAGGCATCTGCATGTATATGTATGGTGAGTGTTGCCAATGAGCTCGCGATGTTCTTTAACACTAGGTGCGATAGCAGGGTGTGCACCCATCGCAACCACATGCGTGGGCACAAATGGCAAGCAGAAATTCTTTCGACCATAGAGCGGCCTGCAAGGTACTTTTAGGGTAGAATTCTGCAGTACTGGCGTGTCGCTGAATGTCTTTGCATACCACAAAGCTCCCTTGGCAGCTTGTTGTAGGCAGACAAGATGGCAAAACGGTTGTAGCTGCAACTACAACAACACGTGGAGAAACGGCACCCTTAAGATAGTAGGGGTCCTATAACTGCGTGCATCTACAGCACGTAACATGCTTTTGCACACCCATCTCCTCCAGCACGTTGTGATCTTCTCCCGCACCCAGTTCCTGCTTCAATTAGCAAGCGGTACGTCTCGCATGTACGCTACGGCCGTTCGCTCTTCTATGCTCACGGCCATTCGGTGGCATACGCCGTCTAGAATGGGAGGCCGCAGCCACTGGTGGCGGCGCTCGCGGATATTAATCGAGGACAGAGCGCTGATCCTGCGATGTCGTGTGCGCTCCTGTCCATACACCCGGGAGTGAAATTCAGCGCATGTCAAATTCTCTTGTCAGTTTGTCCAGGGGCAAGCCCACCGCACTTGCGAAAACAGCCGATCCTGCGTATAGTCGACCACACACACTAGTATCCCTTTCACGGTTCTACGAAGATTTCGTGCTTACAGACCAGCAGCACATATATTGATGAGGCTCTACCAAGCAATCCCGCGAGAAATTCGTGCTTCGTAGCCAGCAGCACATGCTGATAAGCCTCCTCTGCCAATCAAAGAATCGCTGGCTGAGAATGAAGTGAATGTTTTTTCGTGCTTAAAATCTGCGGCACACGCAGGGTGTGTTTCATATTTTCCTAGTTTGTGTTTTCTGTGTGCTGCGTGCTATGACGGCATCTGTGAAATCACAAGCTTCAAGTGGAAGGCTTCTCAATTCAATAATCTGCATCAAAGACCGCTGCCGACGTTTCCCTATATGTAGCGGTGAAGTAGAGGGTGCACAACACTTTGGGTCTCTTCCCATGGGGTTTTGCGCCAAGGTTCTGAAATGCTTAGGATGCCATTTTTTTTCCTGCTATACCTAAGCTTTTCTGGCTCGCATGGACTTTCGACTGTGCACTGAACACCATTACCAGTCTATAAAACAGCGGCACTACAAAGCGGAGCACCTCCTTTTTGGTGTAACATCTCTGCTTTCTCCGCCGACTTCCCCTGGTACCTGCAGTGCTGCTCGAACTTTATCATATCGATTCTCGAAGAAAGGGTAGTCATAGACTATTATATCTGTCCTTTACACAGCGTAAGTCGTGTTCCGTGTTGTACACGGCATGAGACGCCGGGACCTTCCTTTCGGGTGGAGTGCGAGAGAGGCCTCGCACACCACGTGCAGGGCATACGAACGGCGAGATCATGTTTCTCTCCAACGAGACAACGCTACACCGTGATACCTGTCCCTCACCGCTCGCACAAAATGTCTATGTAACTTGGCACGACAACTCATTACCAGATCATTCCGACAGAACCACAATATATATCACTTAAGGGATGTCTGCACGTAGAACAAAAAATAGATGGCTGTACAGCTTATATATCCGATCATGTCTGATAAGTCTTCACTCTTTCTAGGAGTAGCTTGTTCATGCAGATTTCAAATGATAATGCCTCTTTGAAGCGCAGATTTATACTCCACAATATTTTCACGTGTAGATTTGTGTCTCCACGGGCCCACGATACCGATTTCGACTTCTCTCTTATCAAATCCGGGTAAGCCTATATCTGTCACGCTCTTGCGGACCTTCAAGCCCCCATTGTTTTCGTATCGATTAGTATTTCTCGAGCATCGCCTGGAAAGTCCACGCGATGTAATTAGGTACCACCTGGGGCAATCCTCGTATGTCGAGCCCCCGACTCTGCGGCGGTCTCACGTAAGACCCCCCCACCAACAGCGATGTGCGCTAGGTCGGTTGCATACCGATGAACTCATGCCTCGTATATATGCTGAGCTTCCAAAAGAAAAAGCAATACCTTCTCGATTGCTGTATGTTCTATTCACAGGGAGTTTTTCATTGTTGAAAGGACTCTTCCATGTCATCTAGGGTCTCCTTGTCAAATTCCTTATCTTCCACTGTAGCATATACACACTCGCACTCGCAATCTGCCGCGTGCGACTTCAAGCAACGTGTCTCCTACTACGCCAGCGTGTCCCCTACACATCCACTTGACAAACACTGTAATCTTTCCTTTCTTTGCTAACCACACTGAACTATGCATCTCTCACAGCCCTGTGCAACCATTGATCGCTTTGAAGTGTAAAGCTGTCCTTTAAGGCTAGTGCCCAGTCCTGCGCACTACGCGCGATATCCACTGCTCTCGGCACCGCTCATTTGCGTCTTCTTCCGTCTTCTCTCTGTTGGACATGTTCTATTTGAGCTCATGGGAATCGGTCTTTTTTGGCTTTTTACATTCTAGTAGCTTCACCTACTCCTCCTTTGTTTTTCTCCCCCAACTTCTTGTGCCCATATTTCGGTGGTTCCTGGTGCCGCGTCGGTGGCGCTGTCTCTTAAACATTTTTAGTCTTTTTGTCTCCACTTTCTTACTGTCTTCTCAAAATGGGGAGCTGTGTGCATCCGGGTCGATTTCTCGATGGTAAGAAAGCTGTGTTCTTTAGCTTCAGTGATGGACCCGCACCCAGTTTTCCGAGAAAGCTCAATACCAATAGTGTGGGCTGCGTACACTTATTTGTACTACCGGACGAAGGATACTACCAGAAAGGCGCTCCTTTACTATTCGTGCGCGGATCTATACGTATAAGTAGATAAGTTTGGTATATTCGCCCACTGTATTAAGAGACAATGCGGGCGGCGCTTCCCAGACAAGAGCCAGACGCGCCTACAAATACATAGAAGTAGAGCAGTATACTAATAAGCGTACAGGTGGACGTATTTCCGGAAAAGCTGTTGAGCCAGTCCAGGCCTCAAAACACCACTTCTTGTGCGGTGCTTCTTTCTTTCTGCGTCGGTCACGCGGCCGTCCCCTCGCCTTTTTCCACCTCAACTTCTCCACACTTCACGCGTCCCCCACCCGTGTCTCTTTATGCCTGTCAGCTTCCGTGCTTAGGTGGTATCAGTCGTCCTTCCTAATACATCCTCTGGACGTTCGTAAGCACACCTGGTATACTTTGATGTCCCGTGTCAAATGATCCAACTCGTAGGCGACGCCTCGTCTCTCAGTGTCTACTCAGATTGTCTGGATGTGCGCGAGGGGGCGCATGTGTGCGTGATGAAGGTACCTTTCTGGCCGAGCCGCTTGTGAGTCGCTACGATGACCAGCGTACGTGCGAGTGTGTTAAGAGGACTAAGAGCGAATAATTTGGTGATAACAGCGGGAGTTAAGTGCTACATTTCGCGGTCACTTGGTCTGTACACGTATCAGAAATATGTTTTGTGCATGTCATGTTCTCGTAGTACGTGCGGCACTTACGCGTGTCACATTCTCTCAATATGAGCGGCTCTTGCTCGAAAATGCTTACGAGTCCACACTGCGTGTTCAGGTTGTGCATTCGTTTCGCTCGTATGTATACATATATACATATGAAGAGAGATACAGAGAGAAAAAAACATCAGGGCACGTAGTACTACTTCACCATTATTTCAAACCCACGTCTTGATTTACACCAGTCTTTTTAATGTCTCGCGCTAGCCCCCATCCATAAGTAGATAGATAGACAAAGAGACATGAAGTAAAGAGGAAGAGAAGAAACGAAATAGAGGAAAAAATATCCATACTCGTTGAATACCGGTCCTAATCGTAGTCTTTGCCACAGTAGCAGTGTATGTCTATATACATAGGTATCAAGACTGTGATATGTCTGTGAATGTGTATGTGTGTGTGAATTGTTTCGCATGTGACATACTTTTGCGTGTGTGAGGTGTGTCACATGTAATTTGTGCGTTTGTGACGTGCATTATGTACGAAGTATGTGCGTATGACTGTGTGTACATGTGTGTGTCATCCCACTGCATACAATATATGTGGGCTTGTGTATTTGAATAGTGGTACTGCATGTTATACGTATGTACGTGTGTGTGTGTGTGCGGAGGGAAGGGGGGGTGGGTGACTTGTATCACTGCATATAATATGTTTGTGTGTGCATGCTTGGGTGATTAGTAGGGACTGCAGCCTCGGGGTAATAGAAATTTTCGCAGGGGTGCTGTCTGCACTGATGCTCCACATGTTTGATATGTATGTGCGTGTGTGTGAATTGTATCATCACATATATTCGTGCATGCAGGTATTTTGTGTGCTTGTACGATCTGTACTACTGCCTGGAGTATATGAATGTGTGTTTAGAGTAAATGTTCCAGCGGTGGTAAGGGCATTGTTCGCGAGAGTGCTGTCTGCACTAATGCTCTGCATGTTGCACATACATGTGCGATATGTGCGTGTGGTGTTCGTGAATCATATTAGTACATGTAGTATATATTATGTGAGTTTTTGTGTGTCAGTACTGATTACATTACAGTCTACGATATGGTTGCGTGTGTATCTCTGGGTCTTTTATAATTCGCAGCGGCCGTGATGGGCTTATTTGCAATGGTGCTGTCTGCACTAATGCTCTATATGTTTGGAGAATTCTGGAATTTGTCGCAAGACCCTCGTCTCAGTCAATGGAAGCTCGGGTTCTTCATGCAGAAACTCTTCCCGTTCCGAGTACGACCAGTACCATTGCCATAGGAAATATTCTCTACACGTTTTTATATGCGGACACAGATAGGTTGTAGTCTAACCAATACTACTACTACTATAGGAGGTAGTCTCTATACGCCCATATGTAGATATACATGTAATATGTAGTATTAGTACTACTGTTACTACTACAGGGAGGAGTCTCTCTATGCCTATACATTTTATATACATGTACTTTGCTGTATGACAGGTAATTCCATTACTATCAGAGGGAGTAGTTCCTATGCGCCCATACATTTTATAAATAAGTACTATGTTGCACAGCCAGTACGACTTCTTCATATTATACAGAGCAGTCTCTGTACGTCCATACGTTTTACTTGTATCTCTTCTGTGACTTTTTCTCCTGTCCATATCTTTCGAAAACATCCTTCAATCCTTATTTTTCTTTCTACATATATAATAAAGGGCATGCACATAACACTAGTCAAGCTACAAATAATAGACAACGGGACTGGCAGCATCCCTCCTCGATCGAAGAAGCCTGTATGCGTCTGCCAGCGATGCACCGTATAGTATAGTGTATATCTAAAGTGTGTATACATATCTCTATACATATATAGTTGAATGTATACATATACATGTATATATGTATATGCATACTCACTCGCTCACTATACCGTGTAGGCCTCTGAAGCGATTTTGCCCTGAAGCCTTCGACGTATCGATCAAAGACACATAAACTGCGTACGCTTATTCGGGTTAGAGAAACTCCCGTACACATATATGTAGAGAGAGATGAATACATATACAGATGTCTTCACGAAAAGAGAGAGAGATGATAACCTCGATAGCTATTAGTGTAGAGAGAGAGAGACGAGAGAGGTGATTACTTAGATACATGTTTTGTGTATAGAGACAGAGAGATCAACACCTACATAGGTGTCCTATATATAGTGAAAGAGAGAGGCGAATAAATAAATAGATGTCTGTATGTATATACAACGAGATGTATATATATATATATATATATGCCTGTATAGGGAGAGAGATGAACACGTAGATAAATGTCTTCATTTGAATACATACATATATGGACTTTGTAGTATGCACCTCTGTTTCACTCTCATCTGTCTCTCTCTATTGGTAAATATGAAGAGAGAGAGCGATGTATATATTAGGGAAGCTGAAGGTCGTAGAATGCACCTGTTCGTTTTCCTCCTTGAGTATCTACAAACGTCTCCTTCTGGACGTATGTTTTCGTGATCCTCCTCCGTTCTTGCCGACGGGCTTTAGAAAAATGTCCGAGGGGTTGACTTCACACTAGTCGCTCTATCGCGAGGTTGAAATCAGATGTATCCAGCTCGGTCTATCTTGTTATACACGCATATATATATATGTATGTGCCTACATGTATATGAATACGTATATACTTATATAGTATAGTAAGCATCCACCACCTAAAAAACATGTATAGGTGTACATGAATGAATATATACGTGACATGGACGTACACACCGCCAGACGCAGGAAAATCTTTAAAAATCTACAGGAGGGACACGTATACACTCCTGTACACTTTCTAGTAACAATTTCTTCTTGCAAGCGTCTCTCTCGATGTATCGTACTGAATATGACGTCTGATACATTGAACAGTATACCGCTCTACTCAATAGCTGTTTACGAAAATCACGTGTATAGTCAATGCAAGCGAAGAAGGAGTATGGTAATAGCTTTTGCGCGCCGGCATCTGTAGACGTCTGCATGTGCCTCTTCCCCAAATGGAAAAAAAAGAAAGTCTACTACTTAGTTGCTTGTGTCTTAGGGTAGATGTGTCTTTCTGCATACTTTACACACATGTATGTCTCTGGGAAGAGGAGTTGCGGGTGTATGCTCAATAGTGTTTATAGGTGTGTATATATGCATATCAAGCTGAGTTGCATGTGGGCACTCTAGCATATATGGAGATATATTTTTATATATAGGTATATGGAAAGTAGTTGCGTGTGGGTACTCGAGTGTGTATACAGAGATATATACATAGGTGTATAAAGAGGAGTCACGCACTCTAGTGTATATCTAGATGGAATTGTATATATGCATATACATATGTATGTAAATCAGGAGGAGTTGCATGTAGCTTTAGTGCAGTATGTATTCATGGATATATTTGTGTATAGTATATATATATCTACAGAGGAGTCTTCCTTGGGTACTGTGTAGCGTGTATATAGAGGTATTTGTATTTGTGTATATATTTATATAGGTTTATGAAGAGGAGTCACCTGTTCTTACTCTTGTTTACATACGGATGGAATGATATATATATGTATATTTCTGTGCAGAAAAATCGCATGATACTACTCTACGTTGTGCAGATACAGACGGAGGAGTTCATCTACACGGGGATGCATGCGTGTAGGATGATACGTGCACGTCCATGTACACATGCGCACACAGACGCCTGCATCTACGCGGTTTACGTATGTGTGTAGTAGTAGGTGTGCACTTCGCCGGCTAAATATGTCACCATAGACAGACAGGTGCATGACAAGTGAATGTGTCCGTGTGTCGGTGGTATGTATGTACATCCGTACATGCATATATGTATCTCGACGCGTGCATACGTATCTGCGCATATGTGTGTATAGGAAGGGGTCACACGTCTGTGTGTGTGTACACGTCTATACAGACGCATGCATATAGGTACATATGTAGGCGGTATGCAGCTTTCCACGTGTGGATCCACACAGAGACGCCTGCAGATACCTACGCGTGTACGGTTTCGAAGGCATCTCTTTCTGAAGAAGCAGCCAATTATCACGCTGTGTAGATTACTTAATGTATATGTATACCTGTGTAGGGGGCGTGCACACATCTCTTGCGTATATCCAGGTGTATACAGACGCGCGCATATATGTGTATGTACTTGCGCAGGAGGTATGCACCTTCCCATGTGTGTATGCGTACACAGGCGCCTGCATATGCTTCTTATACGTGTATGTTTGGGCGGTCTCTTCTCTTCCGAAGGAGCAGTTGATCAGCACGTACCTCGTAGAATACGAGTCTTCTGTTTCTTTGAGTATCATAGTGAGCTTTCCAATGCTGCAAGTGTGCGTGTATGACTGTGTTGGCTGCTGCAGAGGACATTTGACTTCAATTTAACTCACATTCTTCTCTTCACACTCTGCGTGCTACTTCTGAGCATACGGTAAAGCAAACGATTGCCGCCAGCACTAGGCAGAAGAAGCAGCAGTAACGAGATTAGCAGTCGCATTGGCAGCGCCACGGGCGAGCACCAGCAGAAACAATGCCACCTGCAGCATAATATTATACCACTTAGCCCTGATGCTTGACAGGGGAACTGCACGCAGATAGCTATCACTCAAGAAGCAGCAGTACTGCCATCAGGCTGATCAGACGAAAACAAATGTACTCATAATTGGCAATGAAGAAAAGGGAATATATAGAGTGGGACCGATAGATAGATATAGAGAGAGAGATGCACACAAATACAGGCACACACTGTCTCACGCACACACAAAGACGCATATATGTCTGTATATCTATCTAATTCTGAATAGACTGTGGTGACAGCCACGACAGCTGAAGAGAAAATGATAGCAACTATTGTTGAGGCAACCACATCAATAACTGAAGCTGCCTACCGCGGTAGAAGCTGCGCAGCACGTGGTAAACCGCAGCAGAGGGGAGGCACAAATAGGAGGAGAATAACGTTCATTGACACGTGAATCGTAGTGGCAAGTGTACTGGTGTGACTGACACGTTCA
This sequence comes from Ochotona princeps, assembly GCF_030435755.1. NCBI lineage: Eukaryota > Metazoa > Chordata > Mammalia > Lagomorpha > Ochotonidae > Ochotona > Ochotona princeps. Next base: position 1,921 of record NW_026699775.1, on the reverse strand, counting down.
CGAGTTATAGCGAGAAATCATAGAGCAGCCTAGTGGTTCAGGAGTGGCTGAGAAGTGCAGTTGTATACTCGCTGCCGCTGTGTTTCGAGGAGTTTCACACGAATCATGTTGGGAGAAACAAGAGCAGCTGCTTTGCTCTCACACGGCAGCAACGGCCATATGGACACCACCACCACCACCACCGCCGACACCAGCAGCATCAGCAAGTATACCACAGTGTATACATACGGGCACCAGCTATTTGCTTAGTACACCTACAAGCACGAGCTACTTTTCTGATATACGTATAGGCACCAGCGACTTGCTAAGCAGGCACCAGCGACTTGCCCAGTACACGCAGAGGCGCTACGTACTTGCTGAGAATACACGCAGGCACCAGCTGTCTGCTCAGAACAAAAACAGGCACCAAGTACTTGCTCCGAATACATAGACGCACTAGCTGGTTGCTTAGTGGACGTAAAAGCACCAGTTTCTTGTCTAGAACACAAACAGGCACCAAGTGCTTGCTTACCATATATACAGGCACTAGCTGGTTGCTTAGTATACGTAGTGGCATCAATTACGTTGCTGTACACGTTCACTGAGTGAGTTGTTTACTGTTTACTTAAATGCGCTTCTTGCTTTGCTTTGTACGAATTTGCTCCCAGCACGGAGCTCTCTCCCTACCTGGCAGGAGATTCAAACTATCAGCAGCAGACTGTTCCGGAGGAGCAACAGCAGCAGCAGTCGCAGCAGCGAAGTCCACGTGCAGGGACCGCTGAGTCTTCGCAACGCTCTAAAAAGCATCATTAAACAACTTCGCATGAGCGGCTGCTTGCCCTGTATTTCAGCAAGACCTCACAGTTCTACTACTGCGGCGCTCTTGCTCTCGGGCATAACTAGGTGCTTGCAGCAACCGAACACAACCTTCTGTCACTCTGTGTGTGTCTGTGTCCCCAGCGAGTGCGGGTGTAGAAGCGCATGCTTCCACCACACGGTCTCAGAAAGCACACAAGCATACACAGAGGCGTAAACACAAACATAGACACAAGCATACACACACAAGCGTACACACAGGCATACACACAAGCGTACATAAAAGCATACACACAAGCGTACATACAAGCATACATACAAGCATACACACAATCGTACAACACAAGCATACAGACAAACAGACATACAAGCATACACAAAAGCGTACACACAAGAGTGCACAAAAGCGTCTACACAAGCGTACGCACGAGCGTACACGCAAGCGTTCACACAAGTTTTCACACGAGCTTACAAGCAAGCGTTCACACAAGCATTCACACAAGCATACACACAAGCATTAACACAAGCGTGCACACAAGCATTTACACAAAATCCACACAAGCGCACATACAGGCGTAAGCATGTGTTGTTCTCTAACGTGTATATGCAGCAGTGGGCATGTATGGGACACACATGTGCATATGGGCTTTTCTTGACAGTGATGGAACCTGTGCAGATATGCATGCATGTAAGTACGTACAAGTAGCACTAGTGAACGACTGTCCTGACACGAACGGTTGAAATGTTATTACTGGGAGAGGCGCTTCTTCACGAAACTGTCACGCGTCTTTTTGCTACCAGCTGAGAACCCGCAGAAAACGCGTATACGTATATGCGCCAGCCCCGTTGACTATGCCTTGGAAGGAAATTAGTACAATCTATTAAATTTATAGGTGCATGCGTAGAAAAAATTCTGGACAACGGGTGCACAGCGCAGCACGTGTATATTCCGTCATTAGAATGCGTCTGCGCTCTTCTGCGATTCTATAAGTCTTGTTGTCTTTCTCTCCCTCACGTCTATTGTGTCTCCTGTACGATAGAAACGTGAGCTTCCCGAAGCGGCATGGTGGTTACTGCGACGCTCACTGACCCTCAGATGCGTATGAGCAAGCAGTAATATATCACC
>NW_026699774.1:0-38484 GCF_030435755.1 Ochotona princeps | reverse complement strand
GCCGTTTTCAGATAGCCCTCAATGCAAAGGCTCTAGACGCAAATATTGGTGTGAGAGATAATTCAATCAAGGAAACACTGCATGTTGGTGAAGGGCATATTGAAGAAGGATCAGCCGAGTGGTTCTTGTGGGAGAACAACTCCATTTGGCTCACTAACTTCACACACCATCAGGCTTCCAAGCAGCTCTCAAGGAAACTCAGTTTTCACACTCTATGCTTAGTGCCCTTTCACTGCATTATCTAGGAATGAACCTGGTAGAGCATCCCACACAAAAGAATGCTCCACATGCGGGTTTCACATGCCACCAACTCCACATTCACAGGCAACTTCAGCGCCACAGCCGTTTTCAGATAGCCCTCAATTCAAAGGCTCTAGACGCAAATATTGGTGTGAGAGCTAATTCAATCAAGGAAACACTGCATGTTGGTGAAGGGCAAATTGAGGAAGGATCAGCCGAGTGGTTCTTGTGGGAGAACAACTCCATTTGGCTCACTAACTTCACACACCATCAGGCTTCCAAGCAGCTCTCAAGGAAACTCAGTTTTCACACTCTATGCTTAGTGCCCTTTCACTGTATTATCTAGGAATGAACCTGGTAGAGCATCCCACACAAACGAATGCTCCACATGCGGGTTTCACATGCCACCAACTCCACATTCACAGGCAACTTCAGCGCCACAGCCGTTTTCAGATAGCCCACAATGCAAAGGCTCTAGACGCAAATATTGGTGTGAGAGCTAATTCAATCAAGGAAACACTGCATGTTGGTGAAGGGCATATTGAAGAAGGATCAGCCGAGTGGTTCTTGTGGGAGAACAACTCCATTTGGCTCACTAACTTCACACACCATCAGGCTTCCAAGCAGCTCTCAAGAAAACTCAGTTTTCACACTCTATGCTTAGTGCCCTTTGAGTGCATTATCTAGGAATGAACCTGGTAGAGAATCCCACACAAACGAATGCTCCACATGCGGGTTTCACATGCCACCAACTCCACATTCACAGGCAACTTCAGCGCCACAGCCGTTTTCAGATAGCCCTCAATGCAAAGGCTCTAGACGCAAATATTGGTGTGAGAGCTAATTCAATCAAGGAAACACTGCATCTTGCTGAAGGGCATATTGAAGAAGGATCAGCCGAGTGGTTCTTGTGGGAGAACAACTCCATTTGGCTCATTAACTTCACACACCATCAGGCTTCCAAGCAGCTCTCAAGGAAACTCAGTTTTCACACTCTATGCTCAATGTCCTTTGAGTGCCTAGGACTGAAATGAAGCTTGGTGAGCATCCCACACAAACGAATGCTCCACATGCGGGTTTCACATGCCACCAACTCCACATTCACAGGCAACTTCAGCGCCACAGCCATTTTCAGATAGCCCTCAATGCAAAGGCTCTAGACGCAAATATTGGTGTGAGAGCTAATTCAATCAAGGAAACACTGCATGTTGGTGAAGGGCATATTGAAGAAGGATCAGCCGACTGGTTCTTTCGGGAGAACAACTCCATTTGGCTCACTAACTTCACACACCATCAGGCTTCCATGCAGCTCTCAAGGAAACTCAGTTTTCACACTCTATGCTTAGTGCCCTTTGAGTGCATTATCTAGGAATGAATCTAGTAGAGCATCCCACACAAACGAATGCTCCACATGCGGGTTTCACATGCCACCAACTCCACATTCACAGGCAACTTCAGCGCCACAGCCGTTTTCAGATAGCCCTCAATGCAAAGGCTCTAGACGCAAATATTGGTGTGAGAGCTAATTCAATCAAGGAAACACTGCATGTTGGTGAAGGGCATATTGAAGAAGGATCAGCCGAGTGGTTCTTGTGGGAGAACAACTCCATTTGGCTCACTAACTTCACGCACCATCAGGCTTCCAAGCAGCTCTCAAGGAAACTCAGTTTTCACACTCTATGCTTAGTGCCCTTTGAGTGCCTAGGACTGAAATGAAGCTTGGTGAGCATCCCACACAAACGAATGCTCCACATGCGGGTTTCACATGCCACCAACTCCACATTCACAGGCAACTTCAGCGCCACAGCCGTTTTCAGATAGCCCTCAATGCAAAGGCTCTAGACGCAAATATTGGTGTGAGAGCTAATTCAATCAAGGAAACACTGCATGTTGGTGAAGGGCAAATTGAGGAAGGATCAGCCGAGTGGTTCTTGTGGGAGAACAACTCCATTTGGCTCACTAACTTCACACACCATCAGGCTTCCAAGCAGCTCTCAAGGAAACTCAGTTTTCACACTCTATGCTTAGTGCCCTTTGAGTGCATTATCTAAAAATGAATCTAGTAGAGCATCCCACACAAACGAATGCTCCACATGCGGGTTTCACATGCCACCAACTCCACATTCACAGGCAACTTCAGCGCCACAGCCCTTTTCAGATAGCCCACAATGCAAAGGCTCTAGACGCAAATATTGGTGTGAGAGCTAATTCAATCAAGGAAACACTGCATGTTGGTGAAGGGCATATTGAAGAAGGATCAGCCGAGTGGTTCTTGTGGGAGAACAACTCCATTTGGCTCACTAACTTCACACACCATCAGGCTTCCAAGCAGCTCTCAAGGAAACTCAGTTTTCACACTCTATGCTTAGTGCCCTTTGAGTGCATTATCTAGGAATGAACCTGGTAGAGGATCCCACACAAACGAATGCTTCACATGCGGGTTTCACATGGCACCAACTCCACATTCACAGGCAACTTCAGCGCCACAGCCGTTTTCAGATAGCCCTCAATGCAAAGGCTCTAGACGCAAATATTGGTGTGAGAGATAATTCAATCAAGGAAACACTGCATGTTGGTGAAGGGCATATTGAAGAAGGATCAGCCGAGTGGTTCTTGTGGGAGAACAACTCCATTTGGCTCACTAACTTCACACACCATCAGGCTTCCAAGCAGCTCTCAAGGAAACTCAGTTTTCACACTCTATGCTTAGTGCCCTTTCACTGCATTATCTAGGAATGAACCTGGTAGAGCATCCCACACAAAAGAATGCTCCACATGCGGGTTTCACATGCCACCAACTCCACATTCACAGGCAACTTCAGCGCCACAGCCGTTTTCAGATAGCCCTCAATTCAAAGGCTCTAGACGCAAATATTGGTGTGAGAGCTAATTCAATCAAGGAAACACTGCATGTTGGTGAAGGGCAAATTGAGGAAGGATCAGCCGAGTGGTTCTTGTGGGAGAACAACTCCATTTGGCTCACTAACTTCACACACACCATCAGGCTTCCAAGCAGCTCTCAAGGAAACTCAGTTTTCACACTCTATGCTTAGTGCCCTTTCACTGTATTATCTAGGAATGAACCTGGTAGAGCATCCCACACAAACGAATGCTCCACATGCGGGTTTCACATGCCACCAACTCCACATTCACAGGCAACTTCAGCGCCACAGCCGTTTTCAGATAGCCCACAATGCAAAGGCTCTAGACGCAAATATTGGTGTGAGAGCTAATTCAATCAAGGAAACACTGCATGTTGGTGAAGGGCATATTGAAGAAGGATCAGCCGAGTGGTTCTTGTGGGAGAACAACTCCATTTGGCTCACTAACTTCACACACCATCAGGCTTCCAAGCAGCTCTCAAGAAAACTCAGTTTTCACACTCTATGCTTAGTGCCCTTTGAGTGCATTATCTAGGAATGAACCTGGTAGAGAATCCCACACAAACGAATGCTCCACATGCGGGTTTCACATGCCACCAACTCCACATTCACAGGCAACTTCAGCGCCACAGCCGTTTTCAGATAGCCCTCAATGCAAAGGCTCTAGACGCAAATATTGGTGTGAGAGCTAATTCAATCAAGGAAACACTGCATCTTGCTGAAGGGCATATTGAAGAAGGATCAGCCGAGTGGTTCTTGTGGGAGAACAACTCCATTTGGCTCATTAACTTCACACACCATCAGGCTTCCAAGCAGCTCTCAAGGAAACTCAGTTTTCACACTCTATGCTCAATGTCCTTTGAGTGCCTAGGACTGAAATGAAGCTTGGTGAGCATCCCACACAAACGAATGCTCCACATGCGGGTTTCACATGCCACCAACTCCACATTCACAGGCAACTTCAGCGCCACAGCCATTTTCAGATAGCCCTCAATGCAAAGGCTCTAGACGCAAATATTGGTGTGAGAGCTAATTCAATCAAGGAAACACTGCATGTTGGTGAAGGGCATATTGAAGAAGGATCAGCCGACTGGTTCTTTCGGGAGAACAACTCCATTTGGCTCACTAACTTCACACACCATCAGGCTTCCATGCAGCTCTCAAGGAAACTCAGTTTTCACACTCTATGCTTAGTGCCCTTTGAGTGCATTATCTAGGAATGAACCTGGTAGAGCATTCCACACAAACGAATGCTCCACATGCGGGTTTCACATGCCACCAACTCCACATTCACAGGCAACTTCAGCGCCACAGCCGTTTTCAGATAGCCCTCAATGCAAAGGCTCTAGACGCAAATATTGGTGTGAGAGCTAATTCAATCAAGGAAACACTGCATCTTGCTGAAGGGCATATTGAAGAAGGATCAGCCGAGTGGTTCTTGTGGGAGAACAACTCCATTTGGCTCACTAACTTCACACACCATCAGGCTTCCAAGCAGCTCTCAAGGAAACTCAGTTTTCACACTCTAGGCTTAATGTCCTTTGAGTGCCTAGGACTGAAATGAAGCTTGGTGAGCATCCCACACAAACGAATGCTCCACATGCGGGTTTCACATGCCACCAACTCCACATTCACAGGCAACTTCAGCGCCACAGCCATTTTCAGATAGCCCTCAATGCAAAGGCTCTAGACGCAAATATTGGTGTGAGAGCTAATTCAATCAAGGAAACACTGCATGTTGGTGAAGGGCATATTGAAGAAGGATCAGCCGAGTGGTTCTTTTGGGAGAACAACTCCATTTGGCTCACTAACTTCACACACCATCAGGCTTCCAAGCAGCTCTCAAGGAAACTCAGTTTTCACACTCTATGCTTAGTGCCCTTTCACTGCATTATCTAGGAATGAACCTGGTAGAGCATCCCACAGAAACGAATGCTCCACATGCGGGTTTCACATGCCACCAACTCCACATTCACAGGCAACTTCAGCGCCACAGCCGTTTTCAGATAGCCCTCAATGCAAAGGCTCTAGACGCAAATATTGGTGTGAGAGCTAATTCAATCAAGGAAACACTGCATGTTGGTGAAGGGCAAATTGAGGAAGGATCAGCCGAGTGGTTCTTGTGGGAGAACAACTCCATTTGGCTCACTAACTTCACACACCATCAGGCTTCCAAGCAGCTCTCAAGGAAACTCAGTTTTCACACTCTATGCTTAGTGCCCTTTGAGTGCATTATCTAGGAATGAATCTAGTACAGCATTCCACACAAACGAATGCTCCACATGCGGGTTTCACATGCCACCAACTCCACATTCACAGGCAACTTCAGCGCCACAGCCATTTTCAGATAGCCCTCAATGCAAAGGCTCTAGATGCAAATATTGGTGTGAGAGCTAATTCAATCAAGGAAACATTGCATGTTGGTGAAGGGCATATTGAAGAAGGATCAGCCGAGTGGTTCTTTTGCAAGAACAACTCCATTTGGCTCACTAACTTCACACACCATCAGGCTTCCAAGCAGCTCTCAAGGAAACTCAGTTTTCACACTCTATGCTTAGTGCCCTTTGAGTGCATTATCTAGGAATGAACCTGGTAGACCATCCCACACAAACGAATGCTCCACATGCGGGTTTCACATGCCACCAACTCCACATTCACAGGCAACTTCAGCTCCACAGCCGTTGTCAGATAGCCCTCAATGCAAAGGCTCTAGACGCAAATATTGGTGTGAGAGTTAATTCAATCAAGGAAACACTGCATGTTGGTGAAGGGCATATTGAAGAAGGATCAGCCGAGTGGTTCTTGTGGGAGAACAACTCCATTTGGCTCACTAACTTCACACACCATCAGGCTTCCAAGCAGCTCTCAAGGAAACTCAGTTTTCACACTCTAGGCTTAATGTCCTTTGAGTGCCTAGGACTGAAATGAAGCTTGGTTAGCATCCCACACAAACGAATGCTCCACATGCGGGTTTCACATGCCACCAACTCCACATTCACAGGCAACTTCAGCGCCACAGCCGTTTTCAGATAGCCCTCAATTCAAAGGCTCTAGACGCAAATATTGGTGTGAGAGCTAATTCAATCAAGGAAACACTGCATGTTGGTGAAGGGCATATTGAAGAAGGATCAGCCGAGTGGTTCTTTTGGGAGAACAACTCCATTTGGCTCACTAACTTCACACACCATCAGGCTTCCATGCAGCTCTCAAGGAAACTCAGTTTTCACACTCTATGCTTAGTGCCCTTTGAGTGCCTAGGACTGAAATGAAGCTTGGTGAGCATCCCACACAAACGAATGCTCCACATGCGGTTTTACATGCCACCAACTCCACATTCACAGGCAACTTCAGCGTCACAGCCGTTTTCAGATAGCCCTCAATGCAAAGGCTCTAGACGCAAATATTGGTTTGAGAGCTAATTCAATCAAGGAAACACTGCATGTTGGTGAAGGGCATATTGAAGAAGGATCAGCCGAGTGGTTCTTTTGCGAGAACAACTCCATTTGGCTCACTAACTTCACACACCATCAGGCTTCCAAGCAGCTCTCAAGGAAACTCAGTTTTCACACTCTATGCTTAGTGCCCTTTCACAGCATTATCTAGGAATGAAACTGGTAGAGCATCCCATACAAACGAATGCTCCACATGCGGGTTTCACATGCCACCAACTCCACATTCACAGGCAACTTCAGCGCCACAGCCGTTTTCAGATAGCCCTCAATGCAAAGGCTCTAGACGCAAATATTGGTGTGAGAGCTAATTCAATCAAGGAAACACTGCATCTTGCTGAAGGGCATATTGAAGAAGGATCAGCCGAGTGGTTCTTGTGGGAGAACAACTCCATTTGGCTCACTAACTTCACACACCATCAGGCTTCCAAGCAGCTCTCAAGGAAACTCAGTTTTCACACTCTAGGCTTAATGTCCTTTGAGTGCCTAGGACTGAAATGAAGCTTGGTGAGCATCCCACACAAACGAATGCTCCACATGCGGGTTTCACATGCCACCAACTCCACATTCACAGGCAACTTCAGCGCCACAGCCATTTTCAGATAGCCCTCAATGCAAAGGCTCTAGACGCAAATATTGGTGTGAGAGCTAATTCAATCAAGGAAACACTGCATGTTGGTGAAGGGCATATTGAAGAAGGATCAGCCGAGTGGTTCTTTTGGGAGAACAACTCCATTTGGCTCACTAACTTCACACACCATCAGGCTTCCAAGCAGCTCTCAAGGAAACTCAGTTTTCACACTCTATGCTTAGTGCCCTTTCACTGCATTATCTAGGAATGAACCTGGTAGAGCATCCCACAGAAACGAATGCTCCACATGCGGGTTTCACATGCCACCAACTCCACATTCACAGGCAACTTCAGCGCCACAGCCGTTTTCAGATAGCCCTCAATTCAAAGGCTCTAGACGCAAATATTGGTGTGAGAGCTAATTCAATCAAGGAAACAGTGCGTGTTGCTGAAAGGCATATTGAAGAAGGATCAGCCAAGTGGTTCTTGTGGGAGAACAACTCCATTTGGCTCACTAACTTCACACACCATCAGGCTTCCAAGCAGCTCTCAAGGAAACTCAGTTTTCACACTCTATGCTTAGTGCCCTTTGAGTGCCTAGGACTGAAATGAAGCTTGGGGAGCATCCCACACAAACGAATGCTCCACATGCGGGTTTCACATGCCACCAACTCCACATTCACAGGCAACTTCAGCGCCACAGCCGTTTTCAGATAGCCCTCAATGCAAAGGCTCTAGACGCAAATATTGGTGTGAGAGCTAATTCAATCAAGGAAACACTGCATGTTGGTGAAGGGCAAATTGAGGAAGGATCAGCCGAGTGGTTCTTGTGGGAGAACAACTCCATTTGGCTCACTAACTTCACACACCATCAGGCTTCCAAGCAGCTCTCAAGGAAACTCAGTTTTCACACTCTATGCTTAGTGCCCTTTGAGTGCATTATCTAGGAATGAATCTAGTAGAGCATTCCACACAAACGAATGCTCCACATGCGGGTTTCACATGCCACCAACTCCACATTCACAGGCAACTTCAGCGCCACAGCCATTTTCAGATAGCCCTCAATGCAAAGGCTCTAGATGCAAATATTGGTGTGAGAGCTAATTCAATCAAGGAAACATTGCATGTTGGTGAAGGGCATATTGAAGAAGGATCAGCCGAGTGGTTCTTTTGCAAGAACAACTCCATTTGGCTCACTAACTTCACACACCATCAGGCTTCCAAGCAGCTCTCAAGGAAACTCAGTTTTCACACTCTATGCTTAGTGCCCTTTGAGTTCATTATCTAGGAATGAACCTGGTAGACCATCCCACACAAACGAATGCTCCACATGCGGGTTTCACATGCCACCAACTCCACATTCACAGGCAACTTCAGCTCCACAGCCGTTGTCAGATAGCCCTCAATGCAAAGGCTCTAGACGCAAATATTGGTGTGAGAGTTAATTCAATCAAGGAAACACTGCATGTTGGTGAAGGGCATATTGAAGAAGGATCAGCCGAGTGGTTCTTGTGGGAGAACAACTCCATTTGGCTCACTAACTTCACACACCATCAGGCTTCCAAGCAGCTCTCAAGGAAACTCAGTTTTCACACTCTAGGCTTAATGTCCTTTGAGTGCCTAGGACTGAAATGAAGCTTGGTTAGCATCCCACACAAACGAATGCTCCACATGCGGGTTTCACATGCCACCAACTCCACATTCACAGGCAACTTCAGCGCCACAGCCGTTTTCAGATAGCCCTCAATGCAAAGGCTCTAGACGCAAATATTGGTGTGAGAGCTAATTCAATCAAGGAAACACTGCATGTTGGTGAAGGGCATATTGAAGAAGGATCAGCCGAGTGGTTCTTGTGGGAGAACAACTCCATTTGGCTCACTAACTTCACACACCATCAGGCTTCCATGCAGCTCTCAAGGAAACTCAGTTTTCACACTCTATGCTTAGTGCCCTTTGAGTGCCTAGGACGGAAATGAAGCTTGGTGAGCATCCCACACAAACGAATGCTCCACATGCGGTTTTACATGCCACCAACTCCACATTCACAGGCAACTTCAGCGTCACAGCCGTTTTCAGATAGCCCTCAATGCAAAGGCTCTAGACGCAAATATTGGTTTGAGAGCTAATTCAATCAAGGAAACACTGCATGTTGGTGAAGGGCATATTGAAGAAGGATCAGCCGAGTGGTTCTTTTGCGAGAACAACTCCATTTGGCTCACTAACTTCACACACCATCAGGCTTCCAAGCAGCTCTCAAGGAAACTCAGTTTTCACACTCTATGCTTAGTGCCCTTTCACAGCATTATCTAGGAATGAAACTGGTAGAGCATCCCATACAAACGAATGCTCCACATGCGGGTTTCACATGCCACCAACTCCACATTCACAGGCAACTTCAGCGCCACAGCCGTTTTCAGATAGCCCTCAATGCAAAGGCTCTAGACGCAAATATTGGTGTGAGAGCTAATTCAATCAAGGAAACACTGCATGTTGGTGAAGGGCATATTGAAGAAGGATCAGCCGAGTGGTTCTTTTGCGAGAACAACTCCATTTGGCTCACTAACTTCACACACCATCAGGCTTCCAAGCAGCTCTCAAGGAAACTCAGTTTTCACACTCTATGCTTAGTGCCCTTTCACTGCATTATCTAGGAATGAACCTGGTAGAGCATCCCACAGAAACGAATGCTCCACATGCGGGTTTCACATGCCACCAACTCCACATTCACAGGCAACTTCAGCGCCACAGCCGTTTTCAGATAGCCCTCAATGCAAAGGCTCTAGACGCAAATATTGGTGTGAGAGCTAATTCAATCAAGGAAACAGTGCGTGTTGCTGAAAGGCATATTGAAGAAGGATCAGCCAAGTGTTTCTTGTGGGAGAACAACTCCATTTGGCTCACTAACTTCACACACCATCAGGCTTCCAAGCAGCTCTCAAGGAAACTCAGTTTTCACACTCTATGCTTAGTGCCCTTTGAGTGCCTAGGACTGAAATGAAGCTTGGTGAGCATCCCACACAAACGAATGCTCCACATGCGGGTTTCACATGCCACCAACTCCACATTCACAGGCAACTTCAGCGCCACAGCCGTTTTCAGATAGCCCTCAATGCAAAGGCTCTAGACGCAAATATTGGTGTGAGAGCTAATTCAATCAAGGAAACACTGCATGTTGGTGAAGGGCATATTGAAGAAGGATCAGCCGAGTGGTTCTTGTGGGAGAACAACTCCATTTGGCTCACTAACTTCACACACCATCAGGCTTCCAAGCAGCTCTCAAGGAAACTCAGTTTTCACACTCTATGCTTAGTGCCCTTTGAGTGCATTATCTAGGAATGAATCTAGTAGAGCATTCCACACAAACGAATGCTCCACATGCGGGTTTCACATGCCACCAACTCCACATTCACAGGCAACTTCAGCGCCACAGCCATTTTCAGATAGCCCTCAATGCAAAGGCTCTAGATGCAAATATTGGTGTGAGAGCTAATTCAATCAAGGAAACACTGCATGTTGGTGAAGGGCATATTGAAGAAGGATCAGCCGAGTGGTTCTTGTGGGAGAACAACTCCATTTGGCTCACTAACTTCACACACCATCAGGCTTCCAAGCAGCTCTCAAGGAAACTCAGTTTTCACACTCTATGCTTAGTGCCCTTTGAGTTCATTATCTAGGAATGAACCTGGTAGACCATCCCACACAAACGAATGCTCCACATGCGGGTTTCACATGCCACCAACTCCACATTCACAGGCAACTTCAGCGCCACAGCCGTTGTCAGATAGCCCTCAATGCAAAGGCTCTAGACGCAAATATTGGTGTGAGAGTTAATTCAATCAAGGAAACACTGCATGTTGGTGAAGGGCATATTGAAGAAGGATCAGCCGAGTGGTTCTTGTGGGAGAACAACTCCATTTGGCTCACTAACTTCACACACCATCAGGCTTCCAAGCAGCTCTCAAGGAAACTCAGTTTTCACACTCTAGGCTTAATGTCCTTTGAGTGCCTAGGACTGAAATGAAGCTTGGTTAGCATCCCACACAAACGAATGCTCCACATGCGGGTTTCACATGCCACCAACTCCACATTCACAGGCAACTTCAGCGCCACAGCCGTTTTCAGATAGCCCTCAATGCAAAGGCTCTAGACGCAAATATTGGTGTGAGAGCTAATTCAATCAAGGAAACACTGCATGTTGGTGAAGGGCATATTGAAGAAGGATCAGCCGAGTGGTTCTTGTGGGAGAACAACTCCATTTGGCTCACTAACTTCACACACCATCAGGCTTCCAAGCAGCTCTCAAGGAAACTCAGTTTTCACACTCTATGCTTAGTGCCCTTTGAGTGCATTATCTAGGAATGAACCTGGTAGAGCATTCCACACAAACGAATGCTCCACATGCGGGTTTCACATGCCACCAACTCCACATTCACAGGCAACTTCAGCGCCACAGCCGTTTTCAGATAGCCCTCAATGCAAAGGCTCTAGACGCAAATATTGGTGTGAGAGCTAATTCAATCAAGGAAACACTGCATGTTGGTGAAGGGCATATTGAAGAAGGATCAGCCGAGTGGTTCTTGTGGGAGAACAACTCCATTTGGCTCACTAACTTCACACACCATCAGGCTTCCAAGCAGCTCTCAAGGAAACTCAGTTTTCACACTCTAGGCTTAATGTCCTTTGAGTGCCTAGGACTGAAATGAAGGTTGGTGAGCATCCCACACAAACGAATGCTCCACATGCGGGTTTCACATGCCACCAACTCCACATTCACAGGCAACTTCAGCGCCACAGCCATTTTCAGATAGCCCTCAATGCAAAGGCTCTAGACGCACATATTGGTGTGAGAGCTAATTCAACCAAGGAAACACTGCATGTTGGTAAAGGGCATATTGAAGAAGGATCAGCCGAGTGGTTCTTGTGGGAGAACAACTCCATTTGGCTCACTAACTTCACACACCATCAGGCTTCCAAGCAGCTCTCAAGGAAACTCAGTTTTCACACTCTATGCTTAGTGCCCTTTCACAGCATTATCTAGGAATGAACCTGGTAGATCATCCCATACAAACGAATGCTCCACATGCGGGTTTCACATGCCACCAACTCCACATTCACAGGCAACTTCAGCGCCACAGCCGTTTTCAGATAGCCCTCAATGCAAAGGCTCTAGACGCAAATATTGGTGTGAGAGCTAAATAAAATCAAGGAAACACTGCATGTTGGTGAAGGGCATATTGAAGAAGGATCAGCCGAGTGGTTCTTGTGGGAGAACAACTCCATTTGGCTCACTAACATCACACACCATCAGGCTTCCAAGCAGCTCTCAAGGAAACTCAGTTTTCACACTCTATGCTTAGTGCCCTTTCACAGCATTATTTAGGAATGAATCTAGTAGAGCATTCCACACAAACGAATGCTCCACATGCGGGTTTCACATGCCACCAACTCCACATTCACAGGCAACTTCAGCGCCACAGCCGTTTTCAGATAGCCCTCAATGCAAAGGCTCTAGACGCAAATATTGGTGTGAGAGCTAATTCAATCAAGGAAACACTGCATGTTGGTGAAGGGCATATTGAAGAAGGATCAGCCGAGTGGTTCTTGTGGGAGAACAACTCCATTTGGCTCACTAACTTCACACACCATCAGGCTTCCAAGCAGCTCTCAAGGAAACTCAGTTTTCACACTCTATGCTTAGTGCCCTTTGAGTGCATTATCTAGGAATGAACCTGGTAGAGCATTCCACACAAACGAATGCTCCACATGCGGGTTTCACATGCCACCAACTCCACATTCACAGGCAACTTCAGCGCCACAGCCGTTTTCAGATAGCCCTCAATGCAAAGGCTCTAGACGCAAATATTGGTGTGAGAGCTAATTCAATCAAGGAAACACTGCATGTTGGTGAAGGGCATATTGAAGAAGGATCAGCCGAGTGGTTCTTGTGGGAGAACAACTCCATTTGGCTCACTAACTTCACACACCATCAGGCTTCCAAGCAGCTCTCAAGGAAACTCAGTTTTCACACTCTATGCTTAGTACCCTTTGAGTGCCTAGGACTGAAATGAAGCTTGGTGAGCATCCCACACAAACGAATGCTCCACATGCGGTTTTACATGCCACCAACTCCACATTCACAGGCAACTTCAGCGTCACAGCCGTTTTCAGATAGCCCTCAATGCAAAGGCTCTAGACGCAAATATTGGTTTGAGAGCTAATTCAATCAAGGAAACACTGCATGTTGGTGAAGGGCATATTGAAGAAGGATCAGCCGAGTGGTTCTTTTGCGAGAACAACTCCATTTGGCTCACTAACTTCACACACCATCAGGCTTCCAAGCAGCTCTCAAGGAAACTCAGTTTTCACACTCTATGCTTAGTGCCCTTTCACAGCATTATGTAGGAATGAACCTGGTAGATCATTCCATACAAACGAATGCTCCACATGCGGGTTTCACATGCCACCAACTCCACATTCACAGGCAACTTCAGCGCCACAGCCATTTTCAGATAGCCCTCAATGCAAAGGCTCTAGACGCACATATTGGTGTGAGAGCTAATTCAACCAAGGAAACACTGCATGTTGGTAAAGGGCATATTGAAGAAGGATCAGCCGAGTGGTTCTTGTGGGAGAACAACTCCATTTGGCTCACTAACTTCACACACCATCAGGCTTCCAAGCAGCTCTCAAGGAAACTCAGTTTTCACACTCTATGCTTAGTGCCCTTTCACTGCATTATCTAGGAATGAACCTGGTAGAGCACGCCACACAAACGAATGCTCCACATGCGGGTTTCACATGCCACCAACTCCACATTCACAGGCAACTTCAGCGCCACAGCCGTTTTCAGATAGCCCTCAATGCAAAGGCTCTAGACGCAAATATTGGTGTGAGAGCTAATTCAATCAAGGAAACACTGCATGTTGGTGAAGGGCATATTGAAGAAGGATCAGCCGAGTGGTTCTTGTGGGAGAACAACTCCATTTGGCTCACTAACTTCACACACCATCAGGCTTCCAAGCAGCTCTCAAGGAAACTCAGTTTTCACACTCTATGCTTAGTGCCCTTTGAGTGCATTATCTAGGAATGAACCTGGTAGAGCATTCCACACAAACGAATGCTCCACATGCGGGTTTCACATGCCACCAACTCCACATTCACAGGCAACTTCAGCGCCACAGCCGTTTTCAGATAGCCCTCAATGCAAAGGCTCTAGACGCAAATATTGGTGTGAGAGCTAATTCAATCAAGGAAACACTGCATCTTGCTGAAGGGCATATTGAAGAAGGATCAGCCGAGTGGTTCTTGTGGGAGAACAACTCCATTTGGCTCACTAACTTCACACACCATCAGGCTTCCAAGCAGCTCTCAAGGAAACTCAGTTTTCACACTCTATGCTTAGTGCCCTTTCACTGCATTATCTAGGAATGAACCTGGTAGAGCATCCCACACAAACGAATGCTCCACATGCGGGTTTCACATGCCACCAACTCCACATTCACAGGCAACTTCAGCGCCACAGCCGTTTTCAGATAGCCCCAATTCAAAGGATCTAGACGCAAATATTGGTGTGAGAGTTAATTCAATCAAGGAAACACTGCATGTTGGTGAAGGGCATATTGAAGAAGGATCAGCCGAGTGGTTCTTGTGGGAGAACAACTCCATTTGGCTCACTAACTTCACACACCATCAGGCTTCCAAGCAGCTCTCAAGGAAACTCAGTTTTCACACTCTATGCTTAGTACCCTTTGAGTGCCTAGGACTGAAATGAAGCTTGGTGAGCATCCCACACAAACGAATGCTCCACATGCGGTTTTACATGCCACCAACTCCACATTCACAGGCAACTTCAGCGTCACAGCCGTTTTCAGATAGCCCTCAATGCAAAGGCTCTAGACGCAAATATTGGTGTGAGAGCTAATTCAATCAAGGAAACACTGCATGTTGGTGAAGGGCATATTGAAGAAGGATCAGCCGAGTGGTTCTTTTGCGAGAACAACTCCATTTGGCTCACTAACTTCACACACCATCAGGCTTCCAAGCAGCTCTCAAGGAAACTCAGTTTTCACACTCTATGCTTAGTGCCCTTTCACAGCATTATGTAGGAATGAACCTGGTAGATCATTCCATACAAACGAATGCTCCACATGCGGGTTTCACATGCCACCAACTCCACATTCACAGGCAACTTCAGCGCCACAGCCGTTGTCAGATAGCCCTCAATGCAAAGACTCTTGACGCAAATATTGGTGTGAGAGCTAATTCAATCAAGGAAACACTGCATGTTGGTGAAGGGCATATTGAAGAAGGATCAGCCGAGTGGTTCTTGTGGGAGAACAACTCCATTTGGCTCACTAACTTCACACACCATCAGGCTTCCAAGCAGCTCTCAAGGAAACTCAGTTTTCACACTCTAGGCTTAATGTCCTTTGAGTGCCTAGGACTGAAATGAAGGTTGGTGAGCATCCCACACAAACGAATGCTCCACATGCGGGTTTCACATGCCACCAACTCCACATTCACAGGCAACTTCAGCGCCACAGCCATTTTCAGATAGCCCTCAATGCAAAGGCTCTAGACGCACATATTGGTGTGAGAGCTAATTCAACCAAGGAAACACTGCATGTTGGTAAAGGGCATATTGAAGAAGGATCAGCCGAGTGGTTCTTGTGGGAGAACAACTCCATTTGGCTCACTAACTTCACACACCATCAGGCTTCCAAGCAGCTCTCAAGGAAACTCAGTTTTCACACTCTATGCTTAGTGCCCTTTCACTGCATTATCTAGGAATGAACCTGGTAGAGCACTCCACACAAACGAATGCTCCACATGCGGGTTTCACATGCCACCAACTCCACATTCACAGGCAACTTCAGCGCCACAGCCGTTTTCAGATAGCCCTCAATGCAAAGGCTCTAGACGCAAATATTGGTGTGAGAGCTAATTCAATCAAGGAAACACTGCATCTTGCTGAAGGGCATATTGAAGAAGGATCAGCCGAGTGGTTCTTGTGGGAGAACAACTCCATTTGGCTCACTAACATCACACACCATCAGGCTTCCAAGCAGCTCTCAAGGAAACTCAGTTTTCACACTCTATGCTTAGTGCCCTTTGAGTGCATTATCTAGGAATGAACCTGGTAGACCATCCTACACAAACGAATGCTCCACATGCGGGTTTCACATGCCACCAACTCCACATTCACAGGCAACTTCAGCGCCACAGCCGTTTTCAGATAGCCCTCAATGCAAAGGATCTAGACGCAAATATTGGTGTGAGAGTTAATTCAATCAAGGAAACCCTGCATGTTGGTGAAGGGCATATTGAAGAAGGATCAGCCGAGTGGTTCTTGTGGGAGAACAACTCCATTTGGCTCACTAACTTCACACACCATCAGGCTTCCAAGCAGCTCTCAAGGAAACTCAGTTTTCACACTCTATGCTTAGTACCCTTTGAGTGCCTAGGACTGAAATGAAGCTTGGTGAGCATCCCACACAAACGAATGCTCCACATGCGGTTTTACATGCCACCAACTCCACATTCACAGGCAACTTTAGCGCCACAGCCGTTTTCAGATAGCCCTCAATGCAAAGGCTCTAGACGCAAATAGTGGTGTGAGAGCTAATTCAATCAAGGAAACACTGCATGTTGGTGAAGGGCATATTGAAGAAGGATCAGCCGAGTGGTTCTTGTGGGAGAACAACTCCATTTGGCTCACTAACTTCACACACCATCAGGCTTCCAAGCAGCTCTCAAGGAAACTCAGTTTTCACACTCTAGGCTTAATGTCCTTTGAGTGCCTAGGACTCAAATGAAGGTTGGTGAGCATCCCACACAAACGAATGCTCCACATGCGGGTTTCACATGCCACCAACTCCACATTCACAGGCAACTTCAGCGCCACAGCCATTTTCAGATAGCCCTCAATGCAAAGGCTCTAGACGCACATATTGGTGTGAGAGCTAATTCAACCAAGGAAACACTGCATGTTGGTAAAGGGCATATTGAAGAAGGATCAGCCGAGTGGTTCTTGTGGGAGAACAACTCCATTTGGCTCACTAACTTCACACACCATCAGGCTTCCAAGCAGCTCTCAAGGAAACTCAGTTTTCACACTCTATGCTTAGTGCCCTTTCACTGCATTATCTAGGAATGAACCTGGTAGAGCACTCCACACAAACGAATGCTCCACATGCGGGTTTCACATGCCACCAACTCCACATTCACAGGCAACTTCAGCGCCACAGCCGTTTTCAGATAGCCCTCAATGCAAAGGCTCTAGACGCAAATATTGGTGTGAGAGCTAATTCAATCAAGGAAACACTGCATGTTGGTGAAGGGCATATTGAAGAAGGATCAGCCGAGTGGTTCTTGTGGGAGAACAACTCCATTTGGCTCACTAACTTCACACACCATCAGGCTTCCAAGCAGCTCTCAAGGAAACTCAGTTTTCACACTCTATGCTTAGTGCCCTTTGAGTGCATTATCTAGGAATGAACCTGGTAGAGCATTCCACACAAACGAATGCTCCACATGCGGGTTTCACATGCCACCAACTCCACATTCACAGGCAACTTCAGCGCCACAGCCGTTTTCAGATAGCCCTCAATGCAAAGGCTCTAGACGCAAATATTGGTGTGAGAGCTAATTCAATCAAGGAAACACAGCATCTTGCTGAAGGGCATATTGAAGAAGGATCAGCCGAGTGGTTCTTGTGGGAGAACAACTCCATTTGGCTCACTAACTTCACACACCATCAGGCTTCCAAGCAGCTCTCAAGGAAACTCAGTTTTCACACTCTATGCTTAGTGCCCTTTCACTGCATTATCTAGGAATGAACCTGGTAGAGCATCCCACACAAACGAATGCTCCACATGCGGGTTTCACATGCCACCAACTCCACATTCACAGGCAACTTCAGCGCCACAGCCGTTTTCAGATAGCCCCAATTCAAAGGATCTAGACGCAAATATTGGTGTGAGAGTTAATTCAATCAAGGAAACACTGCATGTTGGTGAAGGGCATATTGAAGAAGGATCAGCCGAGTGGTTCTTGTGGGAGAACAACTCCATTTGGCTCACTAACTTCACACACCATCAGGCTTCCAAGCAGCTCTCAAGGAAACTCAGTTTTCACACTCTATGCTTAGTACCCTTTGAGTGCCTAGGACTGAAATGAAGCTTGGTGAGCATCCCACACAAACGAATGCTCCACATGCGGTTTTACATGCCACCAACTCCACATTCACAGGCAACTTCAGCGTCACAGCCGTTTTCAGATAGCCCTCAATGCAAAGGCTCTAGACGCAAATATTGGTTTGAGAGCTAATTCAATCAAGGAAACACTGCATGTTGGTGAAGGGCATATTGAAGAAGGATCAGCCGAGTGGTTCTTTTGCGAGAACAACTCCATTTGGCTCACTAACTTCACACACCATCAGGCTTCCAAGCAGCTCTCAAGGAAACTCAGTTTTCACACTCTATGCTTAGTGCCCTTTCACAGCATTATGTAGGAATGAACCTGGTAGATCATTCCATACAAACGAATGCTCCACATGCGGGTTTCACATGCCACCAACTCCACATTCACAGGCAACTTCAGCGCCACAGCCGTTGTCAGATAGCCCTCAATGCAAAGGACTCTTGACGCAAATATTGGTGTGAGAGCTAATTCAATCAAGGAAACACTGCATGTTGGTGAAGGGCATATTGAAGAAGGATCAGCCGAGTGGTTCTTGTGGGAGAACAACTCCATTTGGCTCACTAACTTCACACACCATCAGGCTTCCAAGCAGCTCTCAAGGAAACTCAGTTTTCACACTCTAGGCTTAATGTCCTTTGAGTGCCTAGGACTGAAATGAAGGTTGGTGAGCATCCCACACAAACGAATGCTCCACATGCGGGTTTCACATGCCACCAACTCCACATTCACAGGCAACTTCAGCGCCACAGCCATTTTCAGATAGCCCTCAATGCAAAGGCTCTAGACGCACATATTGGTGTGAGAGCTAATTCAACCAAGGAAACACTGCATGTTGGTAAAGGGCATATTGAAGAAGGATCAGCCGAGTGGTTCTTGTGGGAGAACAACTCCATTTGGCTCACTAACTTCACACACCATCAGGCTTCCAAGCAGCTCTCAAGGAAACTCAGTTTTCACACTCTATGCTTAGTGCCCTTTCACTGCATTATCTAGGAATGAACCTGGTAGAGCACTCCACACAAACGAATGCTCCACATGCGGTTTCACATGCCACCAACTCCACATTCACAGGCAACTTCAGCGCCACAGCCGTTTTCAGATAGCCCTCAATGCAAAGGCTCTAGACGCAAATATTGGTGTGAGAGCTAATTCAATCAAGGAAACACTGCATCTTGCTGAAGGGCATATTGAAGAAGGATCAGCCGAGTGGTTCTTGTGGGAGAACAACTCCATTTGGCTCACTAACATCACACACCATCAGGCTTCCAAGCAGCTCTCAAGGAAACTCAGTTTTCACACTCTATGCTTAGTGCCCTTTGAGTGCATTATCTAGGAATGAACCTGGTAGACCATCCTACACAAACGAATGCTCCACATGCGGGTTTCACATGCCACCAACTCCACATTCACAGGCAACTTCAGCGCCACAGCCGTTTTCAGATAGCCCTCAATGCAAAGGATCTAGACGCAAATATTGGTGTGAGAGTTAATTCAATCAAGGAAACCCTGCATGTTGGTGAAGGGCATATTGAAGAAGGATCAGCCGAGTGGTTCTTGTGGGAGAACAACTCCATTTGGCTCACTAACTTCACACACCATCAGGCTTCCAAGCAGCTCTCAAGGAAACTCAGTTTTCACACTCTATGCTTAGTACCCTTTGAGTGCCTAGGACTGAAATGAAGCTTGGTGAGCATCCCACACAAACGAATGCTCCACATGCGGTTTTACATGCCACCAACTCCACATTCACAGGCAACTTTAGCGCCACAGCCGTTTTCAGATAGCCCTCAATGCAAAGGCTCTAGACGCAAATAGTGGTGTGAGAGCTAATTCAATCAAGGAAACACTGCATGTTGGTGAAGGGCATATTGAAGAAGGATCAGCCGAGTGGTTCTTGTGGGAGAACAACTCCATTTGGCTCACTAACTTCACACACCATCAGGCTTCCAAGCAGCTCTCAAGGAAACTCAGTTTTCACACTCTAGGCTTAATGTCCTTTGAGTGCCTAGGACTCAAATGAAGGTTGGTGAGCATCCCACACAAACGAATGCTCCACATGCGGGTTTCACATGCCACCAACTCCACATTCACAGGCAACTTCAGCGCCACAGCCATTTTCAGATAGCCCTCAATGCAAAGGCTCTAGACGCAAATATTGGTGTGAGAGCTAATTCAATCAAGGAAACACTGCATGTTGGTAAAGGGCATATTGAAGAAGGATCAGCCGAGTGGTTCTTGTGGGAGAACAACTCCATTTGGCTCACTAACATCACACACCATCAGGCTTCCAAGCAGCTCTCAAGGAAACTCAGTTTTCACACTCTATGCTTAGTGCCCTTTGAGTTCATTATCTAGGAATGAACCTGGTAGACCATCCTACACAAACGAATGCTCCACATGCGGGTTTCACATGCCACCAACTCCACATTCACAGGCAACTTCAGCGCCACAGCCGTTTTCAGATAGCCCTCAATGCAAAGGCTCTAGACGCAAATATTGGTGTGAGAGTTAATTCAATCAAGGAAACCCTGCATGTTGGTGAAGGGCATATTGAAGAAGGATCAGCCGAGTGGTTCTTGTGGGAGAACAACTCCATTTGGCTCACTAACTTCACACACCATCAGGCTTCCAAGCAGCTCTCAAGGAAACTCAGTTTTCACACTCTATGCTTAGTGCCCTTTCAGGGCATTATCTAGGAATGAATCTAGTAGAGCATCCCACACAAACGAATGCTCCACATGCGGGTTTCACATGCCACCAACTCCACATTCACAGGCAACTTCAGCGCCACAGCCGTTTTCCTATAGCCCTCAATGCAAAGGCTCTAGACGCAAATATTGGTGTGAGAGCTAATTCAATCAAGGAAACACTGCATGTTGGTGAAGGGCATATTGAAGAAGGATCAGCCGAGTGGTTCTTGTGGGAGAACAACTCCATTTGGCTCACTAACTTCACACACCATCAGGCTTCCAAGCAGCTCTCAAGAAAACTCAGTTTTCACACTCTATGCTTAGTGCCCTTTGAGTGCATTATCTAGGAATGAACCTGGTAGAGCATCCCACACAAACGAATGCTCCACATGCGGGTTTCACATGCCACCAACTCCACATTCACAGGCAACTTCAGCGCCACAGCCGTTTTCAGATAGCCCTCAATGCAAAGGCTCTAGACGCAAATATTGGTGTGAGAGCTAATTCAATCAAGGAAACACTGCATGTTGGTGAAGGGCATATTGAAGAAGGATCAGCCGAGTGGTTCTTGTGGGAGAACAACTCCATTTGGCTCACTAACATCACACACCATCAGGCTTCCAAGCAGCTCTCAAGGAAACTCAGTTTTCACACTCTATGCTTAGTGCCCTTTGAGTGCATTATCTAGGAATGAACCTGGTAGACCATCCTACACAAACGAATGCTCCACATGCGGGTTTCACATGCCACCAACTCCACATTCACAGGCAACTTCAGCGCCACAGCCGTTTTCAGATAGCCCTCAATGCAAAGGATCTAGACGCAAATATTGGTGTGAGAGTTAATTCAATCAAGGAAACCCTGCATGTTGGTGAAGGGCATATTGAAGAAGGATCAGCCGAGTGGTTCTTGTGGGAGAACAACTCCATTTGGCTCACTAACTTCACACACCATCAGGCTTCCAAGCAGCTCTCAAGGAAACTCAGTTTTCACACTCTATGCTTAGTACCCTTTGAGTGCCTAGGACTGAAATGAAGCTTGGTGAGCATCCCACACAAACGAATGCTCCACATGCGGTTTTACATGCCACCAACTCCACATTCACAGGCAACTTCAGCGTCACAGCCGTTTTCAGATAGCCCTCAATGCAAAGGCTCTAGACGCAAATATTGGTGTGAGAGCTAATTCAATCAAGGAAACACTGCATGTTGGTGAAGGGCATATTGAAGAAGGATCAGCCGAGTGGTTCTTTTGCGAGAACAACTCCATTTGGCTCACTAACTTCACACACCATCAGGCTTCCAAGCAGCTCTCAAGGAAACTCAGTTTTCACACTCTAGGCTTAATGTCCTTTGAGTGCCTAGGACT
The DNA here is from genome assembly GCF_030435755.1 of Ochotona princeps. Classification (NCBI taxonomy): domain Eukaryota; kingdom Metazoa; phylum Chordata; class Mammalia; order Lagomorpha; family Ochotonidae; genus Ochotona; species Ochotona princeps. The sequence goes on along the minus strand of NW_026699774.1, from coordinate 16,082 downwards.
CAAATGAAGGTTGGTGAGCATCCCACACAAACGAATGCTCCACATGCGGGTTTCACATGCCACCAACTCCACATTCACAGGCAACTTCAGCGCCACAGCCGTTTTCAGATAGCCCTCAATGCAAAGGCTCTAGACGCAAATATTGGTGTGAGAGCTAATTCAACCAAGGAAACACTGCATGTTGGTAAAGGGCATATTGAAGAAGGATCAGCCGAGTGGTTCTTGTGGGAGAACAACTCCATTTGGCTCACTAACATCACACACCATCAGGCTTCCAAGCAGCTCTCAAGGAAACTCAGTTTTCACACTCTATGCTTAGTGCCCTTTGAGTTCATTATCTAGGAATGAACCTGGTAGACCATCCTACACAAACGAATGCTCCACATGCGGGTTTCACATGCCACCAACTCCACATTCACAGGCAACTTCAGCGCCACAGCCGTTTTCAGATAGCCCTCAATGCAAAGGCTCTAGACGCAAATATTGGTGTGAGAGTTAATTCAATCAAGGAAACCCTGCATGTTGGTGAAGGGCATATTGAAGAAGGATCAGCCGAGTGGTTCTTGTGGGAGAACAACTCCATTTGGCTCACTAACTTCACACACCATCAGGCTTCCAAGCAGCTCTCAAGGAAACTCAGTTTTCACACTCTATGCTTAGTGCCCTTTCAGGGCATTATCTAGGAATGAATCTAGTAGAGCATCCCACACAAACGAATGCTCCACATGCGGGTTTCACATGCCACCAACTCCACATTCACAGGCAACTTCAGCGCCACAGCCGTTTTCAGATAGCCCTCAATGCAAAGGCTCTAGACGCAAATATTGGTGTGAGAGCTAATTCAATCAAGGAAACACTGCATGTTGCTGAAGGGCATATTGAAGAAGGATCAGCCGAGTGGTTCTTGTGGGAGAACAACTCCATTTGGCTCACTAACTTCACACACCATCAGGCTTCCAAGCAGCTCTCAAGAAAACTCAGTTTTCACACTCTATGCTTAGTGCCGTTTGAGTGCATTATCTAGGAATGAACCTGGTAGAGCATCCCACACAAACGAATGCTCCACATGCGGGTTTCACATGCCACCAACTCCACATTCACAGGCAACTTCAGCGCCACAGCCGTTTTCAGATAGCCCTCAATGCAAAGGCTCTAGACGCAAATATTGGTGTGAGAGCTAATTCAATCAAGGAAACACTGCATGTTGGTGAAGGGCATATTGAAGAAGGATCAGCCGAGTGGTTCTTGTGGGAGAACAACTCCATTTGGCTCACTAACTTCACACACCATCAGGCTTCCAAGCAGCTCTCAAGGAAACTCAGTTTTCACACTCTATGCTTAGTGCCCTTTGAGTGCATTATCTAGGAATGAATCTAGTAGAGCATCCCACACAAACGAATGCTCCACATGCGGGTTTCACATGCCACCAACTCCGCATTCACAGGCAACTTCAGCGCCACAGCCGTTTTCAGATAGCCCTCAATTCAAAGGCTCTAGACGCAAATATTGGTGTGAGAGCTAATTCAATCAAGGAAACAGTGCGTGTTGCTGAAAGGCTTATTGAAGAAGGATCAGCCGAGTGGTTCTTGTGGGAGAACTACTCCATTTGGCTCACTAACTTCACACACCATCAGGCTTCCAAGCAGCTCTCAAGGAAACTCAGTTTTCACACTCTATGCTTAGTGCCCTTTGAGTGCCTAGGACTGAAATGAAGCTTGGTGAGCATCCCACACAAACGAATGCTCCACATGCGGGTTTCACATGCCACCAACTCCACATTCACAGGCAACTTCAGCGCCACAGCCGTTTTCAGATAGCCCTCAATGCAAAGGCTCTAGACGCAAATATTGGTGTGAGAGCTAAATAAAATCAAGGAAACACTGCATGTTGCTGAAAGGCATATTGAAGAAGGATCAGCCGAGTGGTTCTTGTGGGAGAACAACTCCATTTGGCTCACTAACTTCACACACCATCAGGCTTCCAAGCAGCTCTCAAGGAAACTCAGTTTTCACACTCTATGCTTAGTGCCCTTTCACTGCATTATCTAGGAATGAATTTAGTAGAGCATCCCATACAAACGAATGCTCCACATGCGGGTTTCACATGCCACCAAGTCCACATTCACAGGCAACTTCAGCGCCACAGCCGTTTTCAGATAACCCTCAATGCAAAGGCTCTAGACGCAAATATTGTTGTGAGAGCTAATTCAATCAAGGAAACACTGCATGTTGGAGAAGGGCATATTGAATAAGGATCAGCCGAGTGGTTCTTGTGGGAGAACAACTCCATTTGGCTCACTAACTTCACACACCATCAGGCTTCCAAGCAGCTCTCAAGGAAACTCAGTTTTCACACTCTATGCTTAGTGCCCTTTCAGGGCATTATCTAGGAAGGAATCTAGTAGAGCATCCCACACAAACGAATGCTCCACATGCGGGTTTCACATGCCACCAACTCCACATTCACAGGCAACTTCAGCGCCACAGCCGTTTTCAGATAGCCCTCAATGCAAAGGCTCTAGACGCAAATATTGGTGTGAGAGCTAATTCAATCAAGGAAACACTGCATGTTGGTGAAGGGCATATTGAAGAAGGATCAGCGAAGTGGTTCTTGTGGGAGAACAACTCCATTTGGCTCACTAACTTCACACACCATCAGGCTTCCAAGCAGCTCTCAAGGAAACTCAGTTTTCACACTCTATGCTTAGTGCCCTTTGAGTGCATTATCTAGGAATGAACCTGGTAGAGTATCCCACACAAACGAATGCTCCACATGCGGGTTTCACATGCCACCAACTCCACATTCACAGGCAACTTCAGCGCCACAGCCGTTTTCAGATAGCCCTCAATGCAAAGGCTCTAGACGCAAATATTGGTGTGAGAGCTAATTCAATCAAGGAAACACTGCATGTTAGTGAAGGGCATATTGAAGAAGGATCAGCCGAGTGGTTCTTGTGGGAGAACAACTCCATTTGGCTCACTAACTTCACACACCATCAGGCTTCCAAGCAGCTCTCAAGGAAACTCAGTTTTCACACTCTATGCTTAGTGCCCTTTGAGTGCCTAGGACTGAAATGAAGCATGGTGAGCATCCCACACAAACGAATGCTCCACATGCGGGTTTCACATGCCACCAACTCCACATTCACAGGCAACTTCAGCGCCACAGCCGTTGTCAGATAGCCCTCAATGCAAAGGCTCTAGACGCAAATATTGGTGTGAGAGCTAATTCAATCAAGGAAACACTGCATGTTGGTGAAGGGCATATTGAAGAAGGTTCAGCCGAGTGATCCTTGTGGGAGAACAACTCCATTTGGCTCACTAACTTCACACACCATCAGGCTTCCAAGCAGCTCTCAAGGAAACTCAGTATTCACACTCTATGTTTAGTGCCCTTTCACTACATTATCTAGGAATGAACCTGGTAGAGCATCCCACACAAACAAATGCTCCACATGCGGGTTTCACATGCCACCAACTCCACATTCACAGGCAACTTCAGCGCCACAGCCGCTTTCAGATAGCCCTCAATGCAAAGGCTCTAGACGCAAATATTGGTGTGAGAGCTAATTCAATCAAGGAAACACTGCATGTTGGTGAAGGGCATATTGAAGAAGGATCAGCCGAGTGGTTCTTGTGGGAGAACAACTCCATTTGGCTCACTAACTTCACACACCATCAGGCTTCCAAGCAGCTCTCAAGGAAACTCAGTTTTCACACTCTATGCTTAGTGCCCTTTGAGTGCCTAGGACTGAAATGAAGCTTGGTGAGCATCCCACACAAACGAATGCTCCACATGCGGGTTTCACATGCCACCAACTCCACATTAACAGGCAAATTCAGCGCCACAGCCGTTTTCAGATAGCCCTCAATGCAAAGGCTCTAGACGCAAATATTGGTGTGAGAGCTAATTCAATCAAGGAAACACTGCATGTTGGTGAAGGGCATATTGAAGAAGGATCAGCCGAGTGGTTCTTGTGTGAGAACAACTCCATTTGGCTCACTAACTTCACACACCATCAGGCTTCCAAGCAGCTCTCAAGGAAACTCAGTTTTCACACTCTATGCTAGTGCCCTTTGAGGGCATTATCTAGGAATGAACCTGGTAGAGCATCCCACACAAACGAATGCTCCACATGCGGGTTTCACATGCCACCAACTCCACATTCACAGGCAACTTCAGCGCCACAGCCGCTTTCAGATAGCCCTCAATGCAAAGGCTCTAGACGCAAATATTGGTGTGAGAGCTAATTCAATCAAGGAAACACTGCATGTTGGTGAAGGGCATATTGAAGAAGGTTCAGCCGAGTGATCCTTGTGGGAGAACAACTCCATTTGGCTCACTAACTTCACACACCATCAGGCTTCCAAGCAGCTCTCAAGGAAACTCAGTATTCACACTCTATGTTTAGTGCCCTTTCACTACATTATCTAGGAATGAACCTGGTAGAGCATCCCACACAAACAAATGCTCCACATGCGGGTTTCACATGCCACCAACTCCACATTCACAGGCAACTTCAGCGCCACAGCCGCTTTCAGATAGCCCTCAATGCAAAGGCTCTAGACGCAAATATTGGTGTGAGAGCTAATTCAATCAAGGAAACACTGCATGTTGGTGAAGGGCATATTGAAGAAGGATCAGCCGAGTGGTTCTTGTGGGAGAACAACTCCATTTGGCTCACTAACTTCACACACCATCAGGCTTCCAAGCAGCTCTCAAGGGAAACTCAGTTTTCACACTCTATGCTTAGTGCCCTTTGAGTGCCTAGGACTGAAATGAAGCTTGGTGAGCATCCCACACAAACGAATGCTCCACATGCGGGTTTCACATGCCACCAACTCCACATTAACAGGCAAATTCAGCGCCACAGCCGTTTTCAGATAGCCCTCAATGCAAAGGCTCTAGACGCAAATATTCGGTGTGAGAGCTAATTCAATCAAGGAAACACTGCATGTTGGTGAAGGGCATATTGAAGAAGGATCAGCCGAGTGGTTCTTGTGTGAGAACAACTCCATTTGGCTCACTAACTTCACACACCATCAGGCTTCCAAGCAGCTCTCAAGGAAACTCAGTTTTCACACTCTATGCTAGTGCCCTTTGAGGGCATTATCTAGGAATGAACCTGGTAGAGCATCCACACAAACGAATGCTCCACATGCGGGTTTCACATGCCACCAACTCCACATTCACAGGCAACTTCAGCGCCACAGCCGCTTTCAGATAGCCCTCAATGCAAAGGCTCTAGACGCAAATATTGGTGTGAGAGCTAATTCAATCAAGGAAACACTGCATGTTGGTGAAGGGCATATTGAAGAAGGATCAGCCGAGTGGTTCTTGTGGGAGAACAACTCCATTTGGCTCACTAACTTCACACACCATCAGGCTTCCAAGCAGCTCTCAAGAAAACTCAGTTTTCACACTCTATGCTTAGTGCCCTTTGAGTGCATTATCTAGGAATGAACCTGGTAGAGCATCCCACACAAACGAATGCTCCACATGCGGGTTTCACATGCCACCAACTCCACATTCACAGGCAACTTCAGCGCCACAGCCGTTTTCAGATAGCCCACAATGCAAAGTCTCTAGACGCAAATATTGGTGTGAGAGCTAATTCAATCAAGGAAACCCTGCATGTTGGTGAAGGGCATATTGAAGAAGGATCAGCCGAGTGGTTCTTGTGGGAGAACAACTCCATTTGGCTCCCTAACTTCACACACCATCAGGCTTCCAAGCAGCTCTCAAGGAAACTCAGTTTTCACACTCTATGCTTAGTGCCCTTTGTGTGCCTAGGACTGAAATGAAGCTTGGTGAGCATCCCACACAAACGAATGCTCCACATGCGGGTTTCACATGCCACCAACTCCACATTCACAGGCAACTTCAGCGCCACAGCCGTTTTCAGATAGCCCTCAATGCAAAGGCTCTAGACGCAAATATTGGTGTGAGAGCTAAATCAATCAAGGAAACACTGCATGTTGGTGAAGGGCATATTGAAGAAGGATCAGCCGAGTGGTTCTTGTGGGAGAACAACTCCATTTGGCTCACTAACTTCACACACCATCAGGCTTCCAAGCAGCTCTCAAGGAAACTCAGTTTTCACACTCTATGCTTAGTGCCCTTTGTGTGCCTAGGACTGAAATGAAGCTTGGTGAGCATCCCACACAAACGAATGCTCCACATGCGGGTTTCACATGCCACCAAGTCCACATTCACAGGCAACTTCAGCGCCACAGCCATTTTCAGATAGCCCTCAATGCAAAGGCTCTACACGCAAATATTGGTGTGAGAGCTAAATCAATCAAGGAAACACTGCATGTTGGTGAAGGGCATATTGAAGAAGGATCATCCGAGTGGTTCTTGTGGGAGAACAACTCCATTTGGCTCACTAACTTCACACACCATCAGGCTTCCAAGCAGCTCTCAAGGAAACTCAGTTTTCACACTCTATGTTTAGTGCCCTTTGAGTGCATTATCTAGGAATGAACCTGGTAGAGCATCCCATACAAACGAATGCTCCACATGCGGGTTTCACATGCCACCAACTCCACATTCACAGGCAACTTCAGCGCCACAGCCGTTTTCAGATAGCCCTCAATTCAAAGGCTCTAGACGCAAATATTGGTGTGAGAGCTAAATCAATCAAGGAAATAGTGCGTGTTGCTGAAAGGCATATTGAAGAAGGATCAACCAAGTGGTTCTTGTGGGAGAACAACTCCATTTGGCTCACTAACTTCACACACCATCAGGCTTCCAAGCAGCTCTCAAGGAAACTCAGTTTTCACACTCTATGCTTAGTGCCCTTTGAGTGCCTAGGACTGAAATGAAGCTTGGTGAGCATCCCACACAAACGAATGCTCCACATGCGGGTTTCACATGCCACCAACTCCACATTCACAGGCAACTTCAGCGCCACAGCCGTTTTCAGATAGCCCTCAATGCAAAGGCTCTAGACGCAAATATTGGTGTGAGAGCTAATTCAATCAAGGAAACACTGCATGTTGGTGAAGGGCAAATTGAGGAAGGATCAGCCGAGTGGTTCTTGTGGGAGAACAACTCCATTTGGCTCACTAACTTCACACACCATCAGGCTTCCAAGCAGCTCTCAAGGAAACTCAGTTTTCACACTCTATGCTTAGTGCCCTTTGAGTGCCTAGGACTGAAATGAAGCATGGTGAGCATCCCACACAAACGAATGCTCCACATGCGGGTTTCACATGCCACCAACTCCACATTCACAGGCAACTTCAGCGCCACAGCCGTTGTCAGATAGCCCTCAATGCAAAGGCTCTAGACGCAAATATTGGTTTGAGAGCTAATTCAATCAAGGAAACACTGCATGTTGCTGAAGGGCATATTGAAGAAGGATCAGCCAAGTGGTTCTTGTGGGAGAACAACTCCATTTGGCTCACTAACTTCACACACCATCAGGCTTCCAAGCAGCTCTCAAGAAAACTCAGTTTTCACACTCTATGCTTAGTGCCCTTTCACTGCATTATCTAGAAATGAACCTGGTAGATCATCCCACACAAAAGAATGCTCCACATGCGGGTTTCACATGCCACCAACTTCACATTCACAGGCAACTTCAGCGCCACAGCCGTTTTCAGATAGCCCTCAATGCAAAGGCTCTAGACGCAAATATTGGTGTGAGAGCTAATTCAATCAAGGATACACTGCATGTTGGTGAAGGGCATATTGAAGAAGGATCAGCCGAGTGGTTCTTGTGGGAGAACAACTCCATTTGGCTCACTAACTTCACACACCATCAGGCTTCCAAGCAGCTCTCAAGGAAACTCAGTTTTCACACTCTATGCTTAGTGCCCTTTGAGAGCCTAGGACTGAAATGAAGCTTGGTGAGCATCCACACAAACGAATGCTCCACATGCGGGTTTCACATGCCACCAACTCCACATTCACAGGCAACTTCAGCGCCACAGCCGTTTTCAGATAGCCCTCAATGCAAAGGCTCTAGACGCAAATATTGGTGTGAGAGCAAATTCAATCAAGGAAACACTGCATGTTGGTGAAGGGCATATTGAAGAAGGATCAGCCAAGTGGTTTTTGTGGGAGAACAACTCCATTTGGCTCACTAACTTCACACACCATCAGGCGTCCAAGCAGCTCTCAAGGAAACTCAGTTTTCACACTCTATGCTTAGTGCCCTTTGAGTGCATTATCTAGGAATGAACCTCGTAGAGCATCCCACACAAACGAATGCTCCACATGCGGGTTTCTCATGCCACCAACTCCACATTCACAGGCAACTTCAGCGCCACAGCCGTTTTCAGATAGCCCTCAATGCAAAGGCTCTAGACGCAAATATTGTTGTGAGAGCTAATTCAATCAAGGAAACACTGCATGTTGCTGAAGGGCATATTGAAGAAGGATCAGCCGAGTGGTTCTTGTGGGAAAAAAACTCCATTTGGCTCACTAACTTCACACACCATCAGGCTTCCAAGCAGCTCTCAAGGAAACTCAGTTTTCACACTCTATGCTTAGTGCCCTTTCACTGCATTATCTAGAATGAATCTAGTAGAGCATCCAACACAAACGTATACCCCACATGCGGGTGTCACATGCCACCAACTCCACATTCACAGGCAACTTCAGCGCCACAGCCGTTTCAGATAGCCCTCAATGCAAAGGCTCTAGACGCAAATATTGGTGTGAGAGCTAATTTAATCAAGGAAACACTGCATGTTGGTGAAGGGCATATTGAAGAAGGATCAGCCGACTGGTTCTTGCGGGAGAACAACTCCATTTGGCTCACTAACTTCACGAACCATCAACCTTCGATGCAGCTCTCAAGGAAACTCAGTTTTCACACTCTATGCTTAGTGACCTTTGAGTGCATTATCTAGGAATAAACCTGGTAGAGCATCCCACACAAACGAATGCTCCACATGCGGGTTTCACATGCCACCAACTCCACATTCACAGGCAACTTCAGCGCCACAGCCGTTTTCAGATAGCCCTCAATTCAAAGGCTCTAGACGCAAATATTGGTGTGAGAGCTAATTCAATCAAGGAAACACTGCATGTTGGTGAAGGGCATATTGAAGAAGGATCAGCCGAGTGGTTCTTGTGGGAGAACAACTCCATTTGGCTCACTAACTTCACACACCATCAGGCTTCCAAGCAGCTCTCAAGGAAACTCAGTTTTCACACTCTATGCTTAGTGACCTTTGAGTGCCTAGGACTGAAATGAAGCTTGGTGAGCATCCCACACAAACGAATCCTCCACATGCGGGTTTCACATGCCACCAACTCCACATTCACAGGCAACTTCAGCGCCACAGCTGTTTTCAGATAGCCCTCAATGCAAAGGCTCTAGACGCAAATATTGGTGTGAGAGCTAATTCAATCAAGGAAACACTGCATGTTGGTGAAGGGCATATTGAAGAAGGATCAGCTGAGTGGTTCTTGTGGGAGAACAACTCCATTTGGCTCACTAACTTCACACACCATCAGGCTTCCAAGCAGCTCTCAAGGAAACTCAGTTTTCACACTCTATGCTTAGTGCCCTTTGAGTGCCTAGGACTGAAATGAAGCTTGGTGAGCATCCCACACAAACGAATGCTCCACATGCGGGTTTCACATGCCACCAACTCCACATTCACAGGCAACTTCAGCGCCACAGCCGTTTTCAGATAGCCCTCAATGCAAAGGCTCTAGACGCAAATATTGGTGTGAGAGCTAATTCAATCAAGGAAACACTGCATGTTGGTGAAGGGCAAATTGAGGAAGGATCAGCCGAGTGGTTCTTGTGGGAGAACAACTCCATTTGGCTCACTAACTTCACACACCATCAGGCTTCCAAGCAGCTCTCAAGGAAACTCAGTTTTCACACTCTATGCTTAGTGCCCTTTGAGTGCATTATCTAAAAATGAATCTAGTAGAGCATCCCACCACAAACGAATGCTCCACATGCGGGTTTCACATGCCACCAACTCCACATTCACAGGCAACTTCAGCGCCACAGCCGTTTTCAGATAGCCCACAATGCAAAGGCTCTAGACGCAAATATTGGTGTGAGAGCTAATTCAATCAAGGAAACACTGCATGTTGGTGAAGGGCATATTGAAGAAGGATCAGCCGAGTGGTTCTTGTGGGAGAACAACTCCATTTGGCTCACTAACTTCACACACCATCAGGCTTCCAAGCAGCTCTCAAGGAAACTCAGTTTTCACACTCTATGCTTAGTGCCCTTTCAGGGCATTATCTAGGAATGAACCTGGTAGAGCATTCCACACAAACGAATGCTCCACATGCGGGTTTCACATGGCACCAACTCCACATTCACAGGCAACTTCAGCGCCACAGCCGTTTTCAGATAGCCCTCAATGCAAAGGCTCTAGACGCAAATATTGGTGTGAGAGCTAATTCAATCAAGGAAACACTGCATGTTGGTGAAGGGCATATTGAAGAAGGATCAGCCGAGTGGTTCTTGTGGGAGAACAACTCCATTTGGCTCACTAACTTCACACACCATCAGGCTTCCAAGCAGCTCTCAAGGAAACTCAGTTTTCACACTCTATGCTTAGTGCCCTTTCACAGCATTATCTAGGAATGAACCTGGTAGAGCATCCCACACAAAAGAATGCTCCACATGCGGGTTTCACATGCCACCAACTCCACATTCACAGGCAACTTCAGCGCCACAGCCGTTTTTCAGATAGCCCTCAATTCAAAGGCTCTAGACGCAAATATTTGTGTGAGAGCTAATTCAATCAAGGAAACAGTGCGTGTTGCTGAAAGGCATATTGAAGAAGAATCAGCCGAGTGGTTCTTGTGGGAGAACAACTCCATTTGGCTCACTAACTTCACACACCATCAGGCTTCCAAGCAGCTCTCAAGGAAACTCAGTTTTCACACTCCATGCTTAGTGCCCTTTGAGTAACTAGGACTGAAATGAAGCTTGGTGAGCATCCCACACAAACGAATGCTCCACATGCGGGTTTCACATGCCACCAACTCCACATTCACAGGCAACTTCAGCGCCACAGCCGTTTTCAGATAGCCCTCAATGCAAAGGCTCTAGACGCAAATATTGGTGTGAGAGCTAATTCAATCAAGGAAACACTGCATGTTGGTGAAGGGCAAATTGAGGAAGGATCAGCCGAGTGGTTCTTGTGGGAGAACAACTCCATTTGGCTCACTAACTTCACACACCATCAGGCTTCCAAGCAGCTCTCAAGGAAACTCAGTTTTCACACTCTATGCTTTGTGCCCTTTCACTGCATTATCTAGAAATGAACCTGGTAGAGCATCCCACACAAACGAATGCTCCACATGCGGGTTTCACATGCCACCAACTCCACATTCACAGGCAACTTCAGCGCCACAGCCGTTTTCAGATAGCCCTCAATGCAAAGGCTCTAGACGCAAATATTGGTGTGAGAGCTAATTCAATCAAGGAAACACTGCATCTTGCTGAAGGGCATATTGAAGAAGGATCAGCCGAGTGGTTCTTGTGTTAGAACAACTCCATTTGGCTCACTAACTTCACACACCATCAGGCTTCCAAGCAGCTCTCAAGGAAACTCAGTTTTCACACTCTAGGCTAAATGTCCTTTGAGTGCCTAGGACTGAAATGAAGCTTGGTGAGCATCCCACACAAACGAATGCTCCACATGCGGGTTTCACATGCCACCAACTCCACATTCACAGGCAACTTCAGCGCCACAGCCGTTTTCAGATAGCCCTCAATGCAAAGGCTCTAGACGCAAATATTGGTGTGAGAGCTAATTCAATCAAGGAAACACTGCATGTTGGTGAAGGGCATATTGAAGAAGGATCAGCCGAGTGGTTCTTGTGGGAGAACAACTCCATTTGGCTCACTAACTTCACACACCATCAGGCTTCCAAGCAGCTCTCAAGGAAACTCAGTTTTCACACTCTATGCTTAGTGCCCTTTCACTGCATTATCTAGGAATGAACCTGGTAGAGCATCCCACAGAAACGAATGCTCCACATGCGGGTTTCACATGCCACCAACTCCACATTCACAGGCAACTTCAGCGCCACAGCCGTTTTCAGATAGCCCTCAATTCAAAGGCTCTAGACGCAAATATTGGTGTGAGAGCTAATTCAATCAAGGAAATAGTGCGTGTTGCTGAAAGGCATATTGAAGAAGGATCAGCCAAGTGGTTCTTGTGGGAGAACAACTCCATTTGGCTCACTAACTTCACACACCATCAGGCTTCCAAGCAGCTCTCAAGGAAACTCAGTTTTCACACTCTATGCTTAGTGCCCTTTGAGTGCCTAGGACTGAAATGAAGCTTGGTGAGCATCCCACACAAACGAATGCTCCACATGCGGGTTTCACATGCCACCAACTCCACATTCACAGGCAACTTCAGCGCCACAGCCGTTTTCAGATAGCCTCAATGCAAAGGCTCTAGACGCAAATATTGGTGTGAGAGCTAATTCAATCAAGGAAACACTGCATGTTGGTGGAGGGCAAATTGAGGAAGGATCAGCCGAGTGGTTCTTGTGGGAGAACAACTCCATTTGGCTCACTAACTTCACACACCATCAGGCTTCCAAGCAGCTCTCAAGGAAACTCAGTTTTCACACTCTATGCTTAGTGCCCTTTGAGTGCATTATCTAGGAATGAATCTAGTAGAGCATTCCACACAAACGAATGCTCCACATGCGGGTTTCACATGCCACCAACTCCACATTCACAGGCAACTTCAGCGCCACAGCCGTTTTCAGATAGCCCTCAATGCAAAGGCTCTAGATGCAAATATTGGTGTGAGAGCTAATTCAATCAAGGAAACACTGCATGTTGGTGAAGGGCATATGGAAGAAGGATCAGCCGAGTGGTTCTTGTGGGAGAACAACTCCATTTGGCTCACTAACTTCACACACCATCAGGCTTCCAAGCATCTCTCAAGGAAACTCAGTTTTCACACTCTATGCTTAGTGCCCTTTGAGTTCATTATCTAGGAATGAACCTGGTAGACCATCCCACACAAACGAATGCTCCACATGCGGGTTTCACATGCCACCAACTCCACATTCACAGGCAACTTCAGCGCCACAGCCGTTGTCAGATAGCCCTCAATGCAAAGGCTCTAGACGCAAATATTGGTGTGAGAGTTAATTCAATCAAGGAAACACTGCATGTTGGTGAAGGGCATATTGAAGAAGGATCAGCCGAGTGGTTCTTGTGGGAGAACAACTCCATTTGGCTCACTAACTTCACACACCATCAGGCTTCCAAGCAGCTCTCAAGGAAACTCAGTTTTCACACTCTAGGCTTAATGTCCTTTGAGTGCCTAGGACTGAAATGAAGCTTGGTTAGCATCCCACACAAACGAATGCTCCACATGCGGGTTTCACATGCCACCAACTCCACATTCACAGGCAACTTCAGCGCCACAGCCGTTTTCAGATAGCCCTCAATGCAAAGGCTCTAGACGCAAATATTGGTGTGAGAGCTAATTCAATCAAGGAAACACTGCATGTTGGTGAAGGGCATATTGAAGAAGGATCAGCCGAGTGGTTCTTGTGGGAGAACAACTCCATTTGGCTCACTAACTTCACACACCATCAGGCTTCCATGCAGCTCTCAAGGAAACTCAGTTTTCACACTCTATGCTTAGTACCCTTTGAGTGCCTAGGACTGAAATGAAGCTTGGTGAGCATCCCACACAAACGAATGCTCCACATGCGGTTTTACATGCCACCAACTCCACATTCACAGGCAACTTCAGCGTCACAGCCGTTTTCAGATAGCCCTCAATGCAAAGGCTCTAGACGCAAATATTGGTTTGAGAGCTAATTCAATCAAGGAAACACTGCATGTTGGTGAAGGGCATATTGAAGAAGGATCAGCCGAGTGGTTCTTTTGCGAGAACAACTCCATTTGGCTCACTAACTTCACACACCATCAGGCTTCCAAGCAGCTCTCAAGGAAACTCAGTTTTCACACTCTATGCTTAGTGCCCTTTGAGTGCATTATCTAGGAATGAACCTGGTAGATCATCCCATACAAACGAATGCTCCACATGCGGGTTTCACATGCCACCAACTCCACATTCACAGGCAACTTCAGCGCCACAGCCGTTTTCAGATAGCCCTCAATGCAAAGGCTCTTGACGCAAATATTGGTGTGAGAGCTAATTCAATCAAGGAAACACTGCATGTTGGTGAAGGGCATATTGAAGAAGGATCAGCCGAGTGGTTCTTGTGGGAGAACAACTCCATTTGGCTCACTAACTTCACACACCATCAGGCTTCCAAGCAGCTCTCAAGGAAACTCAGTTTTCACACTCTATGCTTAGTGCCCTTTCACTGCATTATCTAGGAATGAACCTGGTAGAGCATCCCACAGAAACGAATGCTCCACATGCGGGTTTCACATGCCACCAACACCACATTCACAGGCAACTTCAGCGCCACAGCCGTTTTCAGATAGCCCTCAATGCAAAGGCTCTAGACGCAAATATTGGTGTGAGAGCTAATTCAATCAAGGAAACAGTGCGTGTTGCTGAAAGGCATATTGAAGAAGGATCAGCCGAGTGGTTCTTGTGGGAGAACAACTCCATTTGGCTCACTAACTTCACACACCATCAGGCTTCCAAGCAGCTCTCAAGGAAACTCAGTTTTCACACTCTATGCTTAGTGCCCTTTGAGTGCCTAGGACTGAAATGAAGCTTGGTGAGCATCCCACACAAACGAATGCTCCACATGCGGGTTTCTCATGCCACCAACTCCACATTCACAGGCAACTTCAGCGCCACAGCCGTTTTCAGATAGCCCTCAATGCAAAGGCTCTAGACGCAAATATTGGTGTGAGAGCTAATTCAATCAAGGAAACACTGCATCTTGCTGAAGGGCATATTGAAGAAGGATCAGCCGAGTGGTTCTTGTGTTAGAACAACTCCATTTGGCTCACTAACTTCACACACCATCAGGCTTCCATGCAGCTCTCAAGGAAACTCAGTTTTCACACTCTAGGCTTAATGTCCTTTGAGTGCCTAGGACTGAAATGAAGCTTGGTGAGCATCCCACACAAACGAATGCTCCACATGCGGGTTTCACATGCCACCAACTCCACATTCACAGGCAACTTCAGCGCCACAGCCATTTTCAGATAGCCCTCAATGCAAAGGCTCTAGACGCAAATATTGGTGTGAGAGCTAATTCAATCAAGGAAACACTGCATGTTGGTGAAGGGCATATTGAAGAAGGATCAGCCGAGTGGTTCTTGTGGGAGAACAACTCCATTTGGCTCACTAACTTCACACACCATCAGGCTTCCATGCAGCTCTCAAGGAAACTCAGTTTTCACACTCTATGCTTAGTGCCCTTTGAGTGCATTATCTAGGAATGAACCTGGTAGAGCATTCCACACATACGAATGCTCCACATGCGGGTTTCACATGCCACCAACTCCACATTCACAGGCAACTTCAGCGCCACAGCCGTTTTCAGATAGCCCTCAATTCAAAGGCTCTAGACGCAAATATTGGTGTGAGAGCTAATTCAATCAAGGAAATAGTGCGTGTTGCTGAAAGGCATATTGAAGAAGGATCAGCCAAGTGGTTCTTGTGGGAGAACAACTCCATTTGGCTCACTAACTTCACACACCATCAGGCTTCCAAGCAGCTCTCAAGGAAACTCAGTTTTCACACTCTATGCTTAGTGCACTTTGAGTGCATTATCTAGGAATGAATCTAGTAGAGCATTCCACACAAACGAATGCTCCACATGCGGGTTTCACATGCCACCAACTCCACATTCACAGGCAACTTCAGCGCCACAGCCATTTTCAGATAGCCCTCAATGCAAAGGCTCTAGATGCAAATATTGGTGTGAGAGCTAATTCAATCAAGGAAACACTGCATGTTGGTGAAGGGCATATTGAAGAAGGATCAGCCGAGTGGTTCTTGTGGGAGAACAACTCCATTTGGCTCACTAACTTCACACACCATCAGGCTTCCAAGCAGCTCTCAAGGAAACTCAGTTTTCACACTCTATGCTTAGTGCCCTTTGAGTTCATTATCTAGGAATGAACCTGGTAGACCATCCCACACAAACGAATGCTCCACATGCGGGTTTCACAT
>NW_026699773.1:0-44363 GCF_030435755.1 Ochotona princeps | reverse complement strand
ACACAAACGAATGCTCCACATGCGGGTTTCACATGCCACCAACTCCACATTCACAGGCAACTTCAGCGCCACAGCCGTTTTCAGATAGCCCTCAATGCAAAGGCTCTAGACGCAAATATTGGTGTGAGAGCTAATTCAATCAAGGAAACACTGCATGTTGGTGAAGGGCATATTGAAGAAGAATCAGCCGAGTGGTTCTTGTGGGAGAACAACTCCATTTGGCTCACTAACTTCACACAGCATCAGGTTTCCAAGCATCTCTCAGGGAAACTCAGTTTTCACACTCTATGCTTAGTGCCCTTTGAGTGCCTAGGACTGAAATGAAGCTTGGTGCGCATCCCACACAAACGAATGCTCCACATGCGGGTTTCACATGCCACCAACTCCACATTCACAGGCAACTTCAGCGCCACAGCCGTTTGCAGATAGCCCTCAATGCAAAGGATCTAGACGCAAATATTGCTGTCAGAGCTAATTCAATCAAGGAAACACTGCATATTGGTGAAGGGCATATTGAAGAAGAATCAGCCGAGTGGTTCTTGTGGGAGAACAACTCCATTTGGCTCACTAACTTCACACACCATCAGGCTTCCAAGCAGCTCTCAAGGAAACTCAGTTTTCACACTCTATGCTTAGTGCCCTTTGAGTGCATTATCTAGGAATGAACCTGGTAGAGCATCCCACACAAACGAATGCTCCACATGCGGGTTTCACATGCCACCAACTCCACATTCACAGGCAACTTCAGCACCAAAGCCGTTTTCAGATAGCCCTCAATGCAAAGGCTCTAGACGCAAATATTGGTGTGAGAGCTAATTCAATCAAGGAAACACTGCATGCTGGTGAAGGGCATATTGAAGAAGAATCAGCCGAGTGGTTCTTGTGGGAGAACAACTCCATTTGGCTCACTAACTTCACACACCATCAGGCTTCCAAGCAGCTCTCAAGGAAACTCAGTTTTCACACTCTATGCTTAATGCCCTCTGAGTGCATTATCTAAGAATGATCCTAGTTGAGCATCCCACACAAACGAATGCTCCACATGCGGGTTTCACATGCCACCAACTCCACATTCACAGGCAACTTCAGCACCACAGACGTTTGCAGATAGCCCTCAATGCAAAGGCTCTAGACGCAAATATTGGTGTGAGAGCTAATTCAATCAAGGAAACACTGCATGTTGGTGAAGGGCATATTGAAGAAGAATCAGCCGAGTGGTTCTTGTGGGAGAACAACTCCATTTGGCTCACTAACTTCACACACCATCAGGCTTCCAAGCAGCTCTCAAGGAAACTCAGTTTTCACACTCTATGCTTAGTGCCCTTTGAGTGCATTATCTAGGAATGAACCTGGTAGAGCATCCCACACAAACGAATGCTCCACATGCGGGTTTCACATGCCACCAACTCCACATTCACAGGCAACTTCAGCTCCAAAACCACTTTCAGATAGCCCTCAATGCAAAGGCTCTAGACGCAAATATTGGTGTGAGAGCTAATTCAATCAAGGAAACACTGCATGTTGGTGAAGGGCATATTGAAGAAGAATCAGCCGAGTGGTTCTTGTGGGAGAACAACACCATTTGGCTCACTAACTTCACACACCATCAGGCTTCCAAGCAGCTCTCAAGGAAACTCAGTTTTCACACTCTATGCTTAGTGCCCTTTGAGTGCATTATCTATGAATGAACCTGGTAGAGCATCCCACACAAACGAATGCTCCACATGCGGGTTTCACATGCCACCAACTCCACATTCAAAGGCAACTTCAGCGCCACAGCCGTTTGCAGATAGCCCTCAATGCAAAGGCTCTAGACGCAAATATTGGTGTGAGAGCTAATTCAATCAAGGAAACACTGCATGTTGGTGAAGGGCATATTGAAGAAGAATCAGCCGAGTGGTTCTTGTGGGAGAACAACTCCATTTGGCTCACTAACTTCACACACCATCAGGCTTCCAAGCAGCTCTCAAGGAAACTCAGCTTTCACACTCTATGCTTAGTGCCCTTTGAGTGCATTATCTAGGAATGAACCTGGTAGAGCATCCCACACAAACGAATGCTCCACATGCGGGTTTCACATGCCACCAACTCCACATTCACAGGCAACTTCAGCGCCACAGCCGTTTTCAGATAGCCCTCAATGCAAAGCCTCTAGACGCAAATATTGGTGTGAGAGCTAATTCAATCAAGGAAACACTGCATGTTGGTGAAGGGCATATTGAAGAAGAATCAGCCGAGTGGTTCTTGTGGGAGAACAACTCCATTTGGCTCACTAACTTCACACACCATCAGGCTTCCAAGCAGCTCTCAAGGAAACTCAGTTTTCACACTCTATGCTTAGTGCCCTTTGAGTGCATTATCTAGGAATGAACCTGGTAGAGCATCCCACACAAACGAATGCTCCACATGCGGGTTTCACATGCCACCAACTCCACATTCACAGACAACTTCAGCGCCACAGCCGTTTTCAGATAGCCCTCAATGCAAAGGCTCTAGACGCAAATATTGGTGTGAGAGCTAATTCAATCAAGGAAACACTGCATGTTGGTGAAGGGCATATTGAAGAAGAATCAGCCGAGTGGTTCTTGTGGGAGAACAACTCCATTTGGCTCACTAACTTCACACACCATCAGGTTTCCAAGCAGCTCTCAAGGAAACTCAGTTTTCACACTCTATGCTTAGTGCCCTTTGAGTACCTAGGACTGAAATGAAGCTTGGTAAGCATCCCACACAAACGAATGCTCCACATGCGGGTTTCACATGCCACCAACTCCACATTCACAGGCATCTTCAGCGCCACAGCCGTTTGCAGATAGCCCTCAATGCAAAGGCTCTAGATGCAAATATTGGTGTGAGAGCTAATTCAATCAAGGAAACACTGCATGTTGGTGAAGGGCATATTGAAGAAGAATCAGCCGAGTGGTTCTTGTGGGAGAACAACTCCATTTGGCTCACTAACTTCACACACCATCAGGCTTCCAAGCAGCTCTCAAGGAAACTCAGTTTTCACACTCTATGCTTAGTGCCCTATGAGTGCATTATCTAGGAATGAACCTGGTAGAGCATCCCACACAAACGAATGCTCCACATGCGGGTTTCACATGCCACCAACTCCACATTCACAGGCAACTTCAGCGCCACAGCCGTTTTCAGATAGCCCTCAATGCAAAATCTGTAGACGCAAATATTGGTGTGAGAGCTAATTCAATCAAGGAAACAATGCATGTTGGTGAAGGGCATATTGAAGAAGAATCAGCCGAGTGGTTCTTGTGGGAGAACAACTCCATTTGGCTCACTAACGTCACACACCATCAGGCTTCCAAGCAGCTCTCAAGGAAACTCAGTTTTCACACTCTATGCTTAGTGCCCTTTGAGTGCATTATCTAGGAATGAACCTGGTAGAGCATCCCACACAAACGAATGCTCCACATGCGGGTTTCACATGCCACCAACTCCACATTCACAGGCAACTTCAGCGCCACAGCCGTTTTCAGATAGCCCTCAATGCAAAGGCTCCAGACGCAAATAGTGGTGTGAGAGCTAATTCAATCAAGGAAACACTGCATGTTGGTGAAGGGCATATTGAAGAAGAATCAGCCGAGTGGTTCTTGTGGGAGAACAACTCCATTTGGCTCACTAACTTCACACACCATCAGGTTTCCAAACAGCTCTCAAGGAAACTCAGTTTTCACACTCTATGCTTAGTGCCCTTTGAGTGCCTAGGACTGAAATGAAGCTTGGTGAGCATCCCACACAAACGAATGCTCCACATGCGGGTTTCACATGCCACCAACTCCACATTCACAGGCAACTTCAGCGCCACAGCCGTTTTCAGATAGCCCTCAATGCAAAGGCTCTAGACGCAAATATTGGTGTGAGAGCTAATTCAATCAAGGAAACACTGCATGTTGGTGAAGGGCATATTGAAGAAGAATCAGCCGAGTGGTTCTTGTGGGAGAACAACTCCATTTGGCTCACTAACTTCACACACCATCAGGCTTCCAAGCAGCTCTCAAGGAAACTCAGTTTTCACACTCTATGCTTAGTGCCCTTTGAGTGCATTATCTAGGAATGAACCTGGTAGAGCATCCCACACAAACGAATGCTCCACATGCGGGTTTCACATGCCACCAACTCCACATTCACAGGCAACTTCAGCGCCACAGCCGTTTGCAGATAGCCCTCAATGCAAAGGCTCTAGACGCAAATATTGGTGTGAGAGCTAATTCAATCAAGGAAACACTGCATGTTGGTGAAGGGCATATTGGAGAAGAATCAGCCGAGTGGTTCTTGTGGGAGAACAACTCCATTTGGCTCACTAACTTCACACACCATCAGGTTTCCAAACAGCTCTCAAGGAAACTCAGTTTTCACACTCTATGCTTAGTGCCCTTTGAGTGCCAAGGACTGAAATGAAGCTTTTTGAGCATCCCACACAAACGAATGCTGCACATGCGGGTTTCACATGCCACCAACTCCACATTCACAGGCAACTTCAGCGCCACAGCCGTTTTCAGATAGCCCTCAATGCAAAGGCTCTAGACGCAAATATTGGTGTGAGAACTAATTCAATCAAGGAAACACTGCATGTTGGTGAAGGGCATATTGAAGAAGAATCAGCCGAGTGGTTCTTGTGGGAGAACAACTCCATTTGGCTCACTAACTTCACACACCATCAGGCTTCCAAGCAGCTCTCAAGGAAACTCAGTTTTCACACTCTATGCTTAGTGCCCTTTGAGTGCATTATCTAGGAATGAACCTGGTAAAGCATCCCACACAAACGAATGCTCCACATGCGGGTTTCACATGCCACCAACTCCACATTCACAGGCAACTTCAGCGCCACAGCCATTTTCAGATAGCCCTCAATGCAAAGGCTCTAGACGCAAATATTGGTGTGAGAGCTAATTCAATCAAGGAAACACTGCATGTTGGTGAAGGGCATATTGAAGAAGAATCAGCCGAGTGGTTCTTGTGGGAGAACAACACCATTTGGCTCACTAACTTCACACACCATCAGGCTTCCAAGCAGCTCTCAAGGAAACTCAGTTTTCACACTCTATGCTTAGTGCACTTTGAGTGCATTATCTAGGAATGAACCTGGTAGAGCATCCCACACAAACGAATGCTCCACATGCGGGTTTCACATGCCACCAACTCCACATTCAAAGGCAACTTCAGCGCCAAAGCCGTTTGCAGATAGCCCTCAATGCAAAGGCTCTAGACGCAAATATTGGTGTGAGAGCTAATTCAATCAAGGAAACACTGCATGTTGGTGAAGGGCATATTGAAGAAGAATCAGCCGAGTGGTTCTTGTGGGAGAACAACTCCATTTGGCTCACTAACTTCACACACCATCAGGCTTCCAAGCAGCTCTCAAGGAAACTCAGCTTTCACACTCTATGCTTAGTGCCCTTTGAGTGCATTATCTAGGAATGAACCTGGTAGAGCATCCCACACAAACGAATGCTCCACATGCGGGTTTCACATGCCACCAACTCCACATTCACAGGCAACTTCAGCGCCAAAACCACTTTCAGATAGCCCTCAATGCAAAGGCTCTAGACGCAAATATTGGTGTGAGAGCTAATTCAATCAAGGAAACACTGCATGTTGGTGAAGGGCATATTGAAGAAGAATCAGCCGAGTGGTTCTTGTGGGAGAACAACTCCATTTGGCTCACTAACTTCACACACCATCAGGCTTCCAAGCAGCTCTCAAGGAAACTCAGTTTTCACACTCTATGCTTAGTGCCCTTTGAGTGCATTATCTAGGAATGAACCTGGTAGAGCATCCCACACAAACGAATGCTCCACATGCGGGTTTCACATGCCACCAACTCCACATTCACAGACAACTTCAGCGCCACAGCCGTTTTCAGATAGCCCTCAATGCAAAGGCTCTAGACGCAAATATTGGTGTGAGAGCTAATTCAATCAAGGAAACACTGCATGTTGGTGAAGGGCATATTGAAGAAGAATCAGCCGAGTGGTTCTTGTGGGAGAACAACTCCATTTTGGCTCACTAACTTCACACACCATCAGGTTTCCAAGCAGCTCTCAAGGAAACTCAGTTTTCACACTCTATGCTTAGTGCCCTTTGAGTACCTAGGACTGAAATGAAGCTTGGTAAGCATCCCACACAAACGAATGCTCCACATGCGGGTTTCACATGCCACCAACTCCACATTCACAGGCATCTTCAGCGCCACAGCCGTTTGCAGATAGCCCTCAATGCAAAGGCTCTAGATGCAAATATTGGTGTGAGAGCTAATTCAATCAAGGAAACACTGCATGTTGGTGAAGGGCATATTGAAGAAGAATCAGCCGAGTGGTTCTTGTGGGAGAACAACTCCATTTGGCTCACAAACTTCACACACCATCAGGCTTCCAAGCAGCTCTCAAGGAAACTCAGTTTTCACACTCTATGCTTAGTGCCCTATGAGTGCATTAACTAGGAATGAACCTGGTAGAGCATCCCACACAAACGAATGCTCCACATGCGGGTTTCACATGCCACCAACTCCACATTCACAGGCAACTTCAGCGCCACAGCCGTTTTCAGATAGCCCTCAATGCAAAATCTGTAGACGCAAATATTGGTGTGAGAGCTAATTCAATCAAGGAAACAATGCATGTTGGTGAAGGGCATATTGAAGAAGAATCAGCCGAGTGGTTCTTGTGGGAGAACAACTCCATTTGGCTCACTAACTTCACACACCATCAGGCTTCCAAGCAGCTCTCAAGGAAACTCAGTTTTCACACTCTATGCTTAGTGCCCTTTGAGTGCATTATCTAGGAATGAACCTGGTAGAGCATCCCACACAAACGAATGCTCCACATGCGGGTTTCACATGCCACCAACTCCACATTCACAGGCAACTTCAGCACCACAGACGTTTGCAGATAGCCCTCAATGCAAAGGCTCTAGACGCAAATAGTGGTGTGAGAGCTAATTCAATCAAGGAAACACTGCATGTTGGTGAAGGGCATATTGAAGAAGAATCAGCCGAGTGGTTCTTGTGGGAGAACAACTCCATTTGGCTCACTAACTTCACACACCATCAGGCTTCCAAGCAGCTCTCAAGGAAACTCAGTTTTCACACTCTATGCTTAGTGCCCTTTGAGTGCATTATCTAGGAATGAACCTGGTAGAGCATCCCACACAAACGAATGCTCCACATGCGGGTTTCACATGCCACCAACTCCACATTCACAGGCAACTTCAGCGCCACAGCCGTTTTCAGATAGCCAACAATGCAAAGGCTCTAGACGCAAATATTGGTGTGAGAGCTAATTCAATCAAGGAAACACTGCATGTTGGTGAAGGGCATATTGGAGAAGAATCAGCCGAGTGGTTCTTGTGGGAGAACAACTCCATTTGGCTCACTAACTTCACACACCATCAGGTTTCCAAACAGCTCTCAAGGATACTCAGTTTTCACACTCTATGCTTAGTGCCCTTTGAGTGCCAAGGACTGAAATGAAGCTTTTTGAGCATCCCACACAAACGAATGCTCCACATGCGGGTTTCACATGCCACCAACTCCACATTCACAGGCAACTTCAGCACCACAGCCGTTTTCAGATAGCCCTCAATGCAAAGGCTCTAGACGCAAATATTGGTGTGAGAGCTAATTCAATCAAGGAAACACTGCATGTTGGTGAAGGGCATATTGAAGAAGAATCAGCCGAGTGGTTCTTGTGGGAGAACAACTCCATTTGGCTCACTAACTTCACACACCATCAGGCTTCCAAGCAGCTCTCAAGGAAACTCAGTTTTCACACTCTATGCTTAGTGCCCTTTGAGTGCATTATCTAGGAATGAACCTGGTAGAGCATCCCACACAAACGAATGCTCCACATGCGGGTTTCACATGCCACCAACTCCACATTCACAGGCAACTTCAGCTCCAAAACCACTTTCAGATAGCCCTCAATGCAAAGGCTCTAGACGCAAATATTGGTGTGAGAGCTAATTCAATCAAGGAAACACTGCATGTTGGTGAAGGGCATATTGAAGAAGAATCAGCCGAGTGGTTCTTGTGGGAGAACAACTCCATTTGGCTCACTAACTTCACACACCATCAGGTTTCCAAGCATCTCTCAAGGAAACTCAGTTTTCACACTCTATGCTTAGTGCCCTTTGAGTGCCTAGAACTGAAATGAAGCTTGGTGAGCATCCCACACAAACGAATGCTCCACATGCGGGTTTCACATGCCACCAACTCCACATTCACAGGCAACTTCAGCGCCACAGCCGTTTTCAGATAGCCCTCAATGCAAAGGCTCTAGACGCAAATATTGGTGTGAGAGCTAATTCAATCAAGGAAACACTGCATGTTGGTGAAGGGCATATTGAAGAAGAATCAGCCGAGTGGTTCTTGTGGGAGAACAACTCCATTTGGCTCACTAACTTCACACACCATCAGGCTTCCAAGCAGCTCTCAAGGAAACTCAGTTTTCACACTCTATGCTTAGTGCCCTTTGAGTGCATTATCTAGGAATGAACCTGGTAGAGCATCCCACACAAACGAATGCTCCACATGCGGGTTTCACATGCCACCAACTCCACATTCACAGGCAACTTCAGCGCCACAGCCGTTTGCAGATAGCCCTCAATCCAAAGGCTCTAGACGCAAATATTGGTGTGAGAGCTAATTCAATCAAGGAAACACTGCATGTTGGTGAAGGGCATATTGAAGAAGAATCAGCCGAGTGGTTCTTGTGGGAGAACAACTCCATTTGGCTCACTAACTTCACACACCATCAGGCTTCCAAGCAGCTCTCAAGGAAACTCAGTTTTCACACTCTATGCTTAGTGCCCTTTGAGTGCATTATCTAGGAATGAACCTGGTAGAGCATCCCACACAAACGAATGCTCCACATGCGGGTTTCACATGCCACCAACTCCACATTCACAGGCAACTTCAGCGCCAAAGCCACTTTCAGATAGCCCTCAATGCAAAGGCTCTAGACGCAAATATTGGTGTGAGAGCTAATTCAATCAAGGAAACACTGCATGTTGGTGAAGGGCATATAGAAGAAGAATCAGCCGAGTGGTTCTTGTGGGAGAACAACTCCATTTGGCTCACTAACTTCACACACCATCAGGCTTCCAAGCAGATCTCAAGGAAACTGTTTTCACACTCTATGCTTAGTGCCCTTTGAGTGCCTAGGACTGAAATGAAGCTTGGTAGAGCATCCCACACAAACGAATGCTCCACATGCGGGTTTCACATGCCACCAACTCCACATTCACAGGCAACTTCAGCGCCACAGCCGTTTTAAGATAGCCCTCAATGCAAAGGCTCTAGACGCAAATATTGGTGTGAGAGCTAATTCAATCAAGGAAACACTGCATGTTGGTGAAGGGCATATTGAAGAAGAATCAGCCGAGTGGTTCTTGTGGGAGAACAACTCCATTTGGCTCACTAACTTCACACACCATCAGGCTTCCAAGCAGCTCTCAAGGAAACTCAGTTTTCACACTCTATGCTTAGTGCCCTTTGAGTGCATTACCTAGGAATGAACCTGGTAGAGCATCCCACACAAACGAATGCTCCACATGCGGGTTTCACATGCCACCAACTCCACATTCACAGGCAACTTCAGTGCCACAGCCGTTTTCAGATAGCCCTCAATGCAAAGGCTCTAGACGCAAATATTGGTGTGAGAGCTAATTCAATCAAGGAAACACTGCATGCTGGTGAAGGGCATATAGAAGAAGAATCAGCCGAGTGGTTCTTGTGGGAGAACAACTACATTTGGCTCACTAACTTCACACACCATCAGGTTTCCAAGCAGCTCTCAAGGAAACTAAGTTTTCACACTCTATGCTTAGTGCCCTTTGAGAGCCTAGGACTGAAATGAAGCTTGGTAAGCATCCCACACAAACGAATGCTCCACATGCGGGTTTCACATGCCACCAACTCCACATTCACAGGCATCTTCAGCGCCACAGACGTTTGCAGATAGCCCTCAATGCAAAGGCTCTAGACGCAAATATTGGTGTGAGAGCTAATTCAATCAAGGAAACACTGCATGTTGGTGAAGGGCATATTGAAGAAGAATCAGCCGAGTGGTTCTTGTGGGAGAACAACTCCATTTGGCTCACTAACTTCACACACCATCAGGTTTCCAAGCATCTCTCAAGGAAACTCAGTTTTCACACTCTATGCTTAGTGCCCTTTGAGTGCCTAGGACTGAAATGAAGCTTGGTGCGCATCCCACACAAACGAATGCTCCACATGCGGGTTTCACATGCCACCAACTCCACATTCACAGGCAACTTCAGCACCAAAGCCGTTTTCAGATAGCCCTCAATGCAAAGGCTCTAGACGCAAATATTGGTGTGAGAGCTAATTCAATCAAGGAAACACTGCATGCTGGTGAAGGGCATATTGAAGAAGAATCAGCCGAGTGGTTCTTGTGGGAGAACAACTCCATTTGGCTCACTAACTTCACACACCATCAGGCTTCCAAGCAGCGCTCAAGGAAACTCAGTTTTCACACTCTATGCTTAATGCCCTCTGAGTGCATTATCTAAGAATGATCCTAGTTGAGCATCCCACACAAACGAATGCTCCACATGCGGGTTTCACATGCCACCAACTCCACATTCACAGGCAACTTCAGCACCACAGACGTTTGCAGATAGCCCTCAATGCAAAGGCTCTAGACGCAAATATTGGTGTGAGAGCTAATTCAATCAAGGAAACACTGCATGTTGGTGAAGGGCATATTGAAGAAGAATCAGCCGAGTGGTTCTTGTGGGAGAACAACTCCATTTGGCTCACTAACTTCACACACCATCAGGCTTCCAAGCAGCTCTCAAGGAAACTCAGTTTTCACACTCTATGCTTAGTGCCCTTTGAGTGCATTATCTAGGAATGAACCTGGTAGAGC
The DNA here is from genome assembly GCF_030435755.1 of Ochotona princeps. Classification (NCBI taxonomy): domain Eukaryota; kingdom Metazoa; phylum Chordata; class Mammalia; order Lagomorpha; family Ochotonidae; genus Ochotona; species Ochotona princeps. Next base: position 33,456 of record NW_026699773.1, on the reverse strand, counting down.
ATCCCACACAAACGAATGCTCCACATGCGGGTTTCACATGCCACCAACTCCACATTCACAGGCAACTTCAGCGCCACAGCCGTTTTCAGATAGCCCTCAATGCAAAATCTGTAGACGCAAATATTGGTGTGAGAGCTAATTCAATCAAGGAAACACTGCATGTTGGTGAAGGGCATATTGAAGAAGAATCAGCTGAGTGGTTCTTGTGGGAGAACAACTCCATTTGGCTCACTAACTTCACACACCATCAGGCTTCCAAGCAGCTCTCAAGGAAACTCAGTTTTCACACTCTATTCTTAGTGCCCTTTGAGTGCATTATCTAGGAATGAACCTGGTAGAGCATCCCACACAAACGAATGCTCCACATGCGGGTTTCACATGCCACCAACTCCACATTCAAAGGCAACTTCAGCGCCACAGACGTTTGCAGATAGCCCTCAATGCAAAGGCTCTAGACGCAAATATTGGTGTGAGAGCTAATTCAATCAAGGAAACACTGCATGTTGGTGAAGGGCATATTGAAGAAGAATCAGCCGAGTGGTTCTTGTGGGAGAACAACTCCATTTGGCTCACTAACTTCACACACCATCAGGCTTCCAAGCAGCTCTCAAGGAAACTCAGTTTTCACACTCTATGCTTAGTGCCCTTTGAGTGCATTATCTAGGAATGAACCTGGTAGAGCATCCCACACAAACGAATGCTCCACATGCGGGTTTCACATGCCACCAACTCCACATTCACAGGCAACTTCAGCGCCACAGCCGTTTTCAGATAGCCCTCAATGCAAAGGCTCTAGACGCAAATATTGGTGTGAGAGCTAATTCAATCAAGGAAACACTGCATGTTGGTGAAGGGCATATTGAAGAAGAATCAGCCGAGTGGTTCTTGTGGGAGAACAACTCCATTTGGCTCACTAACGTCACACACCATCAGGCTTCCAAGCAGCTCTCAAGGAAACTCAGTTTTCACACTCTATGCTTAGTGCCCTTTGAGTGCATTATCTAGGAATGAACCTGGTAGAGCATCCCACACAAACGAATGCTCCACATGCGGGTTTCACATGCCACCAACTCCACATTCACAGGCAACTTCAGCGCCACAGCCGTTTTAAGATAGCCCTCAATGCAAAGGCTCTAGACGCAAATATTGGTGTGAGAGCTAATTCAATCAAGGAAACACTGCATGTTGGTGAAGGGCATATTGAAGAAGAATCAGCCGAGTGGTTCTTGTGGGAGAACAACTCCATTTGGCTCACTAACTTCACACACCATCAGGCTTCCAAGCAGCTCTCAAGGAAACTCAGTTTTCACACTCTATGCTTAGTGCCCTTTGAGTGCATTACCTAGGAATGAACCTGGTAGAGCATCCCACACAAACGAATGCTCCACATGCGGGTTTCACATGCCACCAACTCCACATTCACAGGCAACTTCAGTGCCACAGCCGTTTTCAGATAGCCCTCAATGCAAAGGCTCTAGACGCAAATATTGGTGTGAGAGCTAATTCAATCAAGGAAACACTGCATGCTGGTGAAGGGCATATTGAAGAAGAATCAGCCGAGTGGTTCTTGTGGGAGAACAACTCCATTTGGCTCACTAACTTCACACACCATCAGGTTTCCAAGCAGCTCTCAAGGAAACTAAGTTTTCACACTCTATGCTTAGTGCCCTTTGAGAGCCTAGGACTGAAATGAAGCTTGGTAAGCATCCCACACAAACGAATGCTCCACATGCGGGTTTCACATGCCACCAACTCCACATTCACAGGCATCTTCAGCGCCACAGACGTTTGCAGATAGCCCTCAATGCAAAGGCTCTAGACGCAAATATTGGTGTGAGAGCTAATTCAATCAAGGAAACACTGCATGTTGGTGAAGGGCATATTGAAGAAGAATCAGCCGAGTGGTTCTTGTGGGAGAACAACTCCATTTGGCTCACTAACTTCACACACCATCAGGTTTCCAAGCATCTCTCAAGGAAACTCAGTTTTCACACTCTATGCTTAGTGCCCTTTGAGTGCCTAGGACTGAAATGAAGCTTGGTGCGCATCCCACACAAACGAATGCTCCACATGCGGGTTTCACATGCCACCAACTCCACATTCACAGGCAACTTCAGCACCAAAGCCACTTTCAGATAGCCCTCAATGCAAAGGCTCTAGACGCAAATATTGGTGTGAGAGCTAATTCAATCAAGGAAACACTGCATGCTGGTGAAGGGCATATTGAAGAAGAATCAGCCGAGTGGTTCTTGTGGGAGAACAACTCCATTTGGCTCACTAACTTCACACACCATCAGGCTTCCAAGCAGCGCTCAAGGAAACTCAGTTTTCACACTCTATGCTTAATGCCCTCTGAGTGCATTATCTAAGAATGATCCTAGTTGAGCATCCCACACAAACGAATGCTCCACATGCGGGTTTCACATGCCACCAACTCCACATTCACAGGCAACTTCAGCACCACAGACGTTTGCAGATAGCCCTCAATGCAAAGGCTCTAGACGCAAATATTGGTGTGAGAGCTAATTCAATCAAGGAAACACTGCATGTTGGTGAAGGGCATATTGAAGAAGAATCAGCCGAGTGGTTCTTGTGGGAGAACAACTCCATTTGGCTCACTAACTTCACACACCATCAGGCTTCCAAGCAGCTCTCAAGGAAACTCAGTTTTCACACTCTATGCTTAGTGCCCTTTGAGTGCATTATCTAGGAATGAACCTGGTAGAGCATCCCACACAAACGAATGCTCCACATGCGGGTTTCACATGCCACCAACTCCACATTCACAGGCAACTTCAGCGCCACAGCCGTTTTCAGATAGCCCTCAATGCAAAATCTGTAGACGCAAATATTGGTGTGAGAGCTAATTCAATCAAGGAAACACTGCATGTTGGTGAAGGGCATATTGAAGAAGAATCAGCTGAGTGGTTCTTGTGGGAGAACAACTCCATTTGGCTCACTAACTTCACACACCATCAGGCTTCCAAGCAGCTCTCAAGGAAACTCAGTTTTCACACTCTATGCTTAGTGCCCTTTGAGTGCATTATCTAGGAATGAACCTGGTAGAGCATCCCACACAAACGAATGCTCCACATGCGGGTTTCACATGCCACCAACTCCACATTCAAAGGCAACTTCAGCGCCACAGACGTTTGCAGATAGCCCTCAATGCAAAGGCTCTAGACGCAAATATTGGTGTGAGAGCTAATTCAATCAAGGAAACACTGCATGTTGGTGAAGGGCATATTGAAGAAGAATCAGCCGAGTGGTTCTTGTGGGAGAACAACTCCATTTGGCTCACTAACTTCACACACCATCAGGCTTCCAAGCAGCTCTCAAGGAAACTCAGTTTTCACACTCTATGCTTAGTGCCCTTTGAGTGCATTATCTAGGAATGAACCTGGTAGAGCATCCCACACAAACGAATGCTCCACATGCGGGTTTCACATGCCACCAACTCCACATTCACAGGCAACTTCAGCGCCACAGCCGTTTTCAGATAGCCCTCAATGCAAAGGCTCTAGACGCAAATATTGGTGTGAGAGCTAATTCAATCAAGGAAACACTGCATGTTGGTGAAGGGCATATTGAAGAAGAATCAGCCGAGTGGTTCTTGTGGGAGAACAACTCCATTTGGCTCACTAACGTCACACACCATCAGGCTTCCAAGCAGCTCTCAAGGAAACTCAGTTTTCACACTCTATGCTTAGTGCCCTTTGAGTGCATTATCTAGGAATGAACCTGGTAGAGCATCCCACACAAACGAATGCTCCACATGCGGGTTTCACATGCCACCAACTCCACATTCACAGGCAACTTCAGCTCCAAAACCACTTTCAGATAGCCCTCAATGCAAAGGCTCTAGACGCAAATATTGGTGTGAGAGCTAATTCATCAAGGAAACACTGCATGTTGGTGAAGGGCATATTGAAGAAGAATCAGCCGAGTGGTTCTTGTGGGAGAACAACTCCATTTGGCTCACTAACTTCACACACCATCAGGTTTCCAAACAGCTCTCAAGGAAACTCAGTTTTCACACTCTATGCTTAGTGCCCTTTGAGTGCCTAGGACTGAAATGAAGTTTGGTGAGCATCCCACACAAACGAATGCTCCACATGCGGGTTTCACATGCCACCAACTCCACATTCACAGGCAACTTCAGCGCCACAGCTGTTTTCAGATAGCCCTCAATGCAAAGGCTCTAGACGCAAATATTGGTGTGAGAGCTAATTCAATCAAGGAAACACTGCATATTGGTGAAGGGCATATTGAAGAAGAATCAGCCGAGTGGTTCTTGTGGGAGAACAACTCCATTTGGCTCACTAACTTCACACACCATCAGGCTTACAAGCAGCTCTCAAGGAAACTCAGTTTTCACACTCTATGCTTAGTGCCCTTTGAGTGCATTATCTAGGAATGAACCTGGTAGAGCATCCCACACAAACGAATGCTCCACATGCGGGTTTCACATGCCACCAACTCCACATTCACAGGCAACTTCAGCACCAAAGCCGTTTTCAGATAGCCCTCAATGCAAAGGCTCTAGACGCAAATATTGGTGTGAGAGCTAATTCAATCAAGGAAACACTGCATGCTGGTGAAGGGCATATTGAAGAAGAATCAGCCGAGTGGTTCTTGTGGGAGAACAACTCCATTTGGCTCACTAACTTCACACACCATCAGGCTTCCAAGCAGCTCTCAAGAAAACTCAGTTTTCACACTCTATGCTTAGTGCCCTTTGAGTGCATTATCTAGGAATGAACCTGGTAGAGCATCCCACACAAACGAATGCTCCACATGCGGGTTTCACATGCCACCAACTCCACATTCACAGGCAACTTCAGCTCCAAAACCACTTTCAGATAGCCCTCAATGCAAAGGCTCTAGACGCAAATATTGGTGTGAGAGCTAATTCAATCAAGGAAACACTGCATGTTGGTGAAGGGCATATTGAAGAAGAATCAGCCGAGTGGTTCTTGTGGGAGAACAACTCCATTTGGCTCACTAACTTCACACACCATCAGGCTTCCAAGCAGCTCTCAAGGAAACTCAGCTTTCACACTCTATGCTTAGTGCCCTTTGAGTGCCTAGGACTGAAATGAAGCTTGGTAGAGTATCCCACACAAAGGAATGCTCCACATGCGGGTTTCACATGCCACCAACTCCACATTCACAGACAACTTCAGCGCCACAGCCGTTTTCAGATAGCCCTCAATGCAAAGGCTCTTGACGCAAATATTGGTGTCAGAGCTAATTCAATCAAGGAAACACTGCATGTTGGTGAAGGGCATATTGAAGAAGAATCAGCCGAGTGGTTCTTGTGGGAGAACAACTCCATTTGGCTCACTAACTTCACACACCATCAGGCTTCCAAGCAGCTCTCAAGGAAACTCAGTTTTCACACTCTATGCTTAGTGCCCTTTGAGTGCATTATCTAGGAATGAGCCTGGTAGAGCATCCCACACAAACGAATGCTCCACATGCGGGTTTCACATGCCACCAACTCCACATTCACAGACAACTTCAGCACCAAAGCCGTTTTCAGATAGCCCTCAATGCAAAGGCTCTAGACGCAAATATTGGTGTGAGACCTAATTCAATCAAGGAAACACTGCATGTTGGTGAAGGGCATATTGAAGAAGAATCAGCCGAGTGGTTCTTGTGGGAGAACAACTCCATTTGGCTCACTAACTTCACACACCATCAGGCTTCCAAGCAGATCTCAAGGAAACTGTTTTCACACTCTACGCTTAGTGCCCTTTGAGTGCCAAGGACTGAAATGAAGCTTGGTAGAGCATCCCACACAAACGAATGCTCCACATGCGGGTTTCACATGCCACCAACTCCACATTCACAGGCAACTTCAGCGCCACAGCCGTTTGCAGATAGCCCTCAAAGCAAAGGCTCTAGACGCAAATATTGGTGTGAGAGCTAATTCAATCAAGGAAACACTGCATGTTGGTGAAGGGCATATTGAAGAAGAATCAGCCGAGTGGTTCTTGTGGGAGAACAACTCCATTTGGCTCACTAACTTCACACACCATCAGGCTTCCAAGCAGCTCTCAAGGAAACTCAGTTTTCACACTCTATGCTTAGTGCCCTTTGAGTGCATTATCTAGGAATGAACCTGGTAGAGCATCCCACACAAACGAATGCTCCACATGCGGGTTTCACATGCCACCAACTCCACATTCACAGGCAACTTCAGCGCCACAGCCGTTTTCAGATAGCCCTCAATGCAAAGGCTCTAGACGCAAATATTGGTGTGAGAGCTCATTCAATCAAGGAAACACTGCATGTTGGTGAAGGGCATATTGAAGAAGAATCAGCCGAGTGGTTCTTGTGGGAGAACAACTCCATTTGGCTCACTAACTTCACACACCATCAGGCTTCCAAGCAGCTCTCAAGGAAACTCAGTTTTCACACTCTATGCTTAGTGCCCTTTGAGTGCATTATCTAGGAATGAACCTGGTAGAGCATCCCACACAAAGGAATGCTCCACATGCGGGTTTCACATGCCACCAACTCCACATTCACAGGCAACTTCAGCTTCACAGCCGTTTTAAGATAGCCCTCAATGCAAAGGCTCTAGACGCAAATATTGGTGTGAGAGCTAATTCAATCAAGGAAACACTGCATGTTGGTGAAGGGCATATTGAAGAAGAATCAGCCGAGTGGTTCTTGTGGGAGAACAACACCATTTGGCTCAGTAACTTCAAACACCATCAGGCTTCCAAGCAGCTCTCAAGGAAACTCAGTTTTCACACTCTATGCTTAGTGCCCTTTGAGTGCATTATCTAAGAATGATCCTAGTTGAACATCCCACACAAACGAATGCTCCACATGCGGGTTTCACATGCCACCAACTCCACATTCACAGGCAACTTCAGCTCCAAAACACTTTCAGATAGCCCTCAATGCAAAGGCTCTAAACGCAAATATTGGTGTGAGAGCTAATTCAATCAAGGAAACACTGCATGTTGGTGAAGGGCATATTGAAGAAGAATCAGCCGAGTGGTTCTTGTGGGAGAACAACTCCATTTGGCTCACTAACTTCACACACCATCAGGCTTCCAAGCAGCTCTCAAGGAAACTCAGTTTTCACACTCTATGCTTAGTGCCCTTTTAGTGCCTAGGACTGAAATGAAGCTTGGTAGAGTATCCCACACAAACGAATGCTCCACATGCGGGTTTCACATGCCACCAACTCCACATTCACAGGCAACTTCAGCGCCACAGCCGTTTTAAGATAGCCCTCAATGCAAAGGCTCTAGATGCAAATATTGGTGTGAGAGCTAATTCAATCATGGAAACACTGCATGTTGGTGAAGGGCATATTGAAGAAGAATCAGCCGAGTGGTTCTTGTGGGAGAACAACTCCATTTGGCTCACTAACTTCACACACCATCAGGCTTCCAAGCAGCTCTCAAGGAAACTCAGTTTTCACACTCTATGCTTAGTGCCCTTTGAGTGCATTATCTAGGAATGAACCTGGTAGAGCATCCCACACAAAGGAATGCTCCACATGCGGGTTTCACATGCCACCAACTCCACATTCACAGGCAACTTCAGCGCCACAGCCGTTTTCAGATAGCCCTCAATGCAAAGGCTCTAGACGCAAATATTGGTGTGAGAGCTAATTCAATCAAGGAAACACTGCATGTTGGTGAAGGGCATATTGAAGAAGAATCAGCCGAGTGGTTCTTGTGGGAGAACAACTCCATTTGGCTCACTAACTTCACACACCATCAGGCTTCCAAGCAGCTCTCAAGGAAACTCAGTTTTCACACTCTATGCTTAGTGCCCTTTGAGTGCATTATCTAGGAATGAACCTGGGAGAGCATCCCACACAAAGGAATGCTCCACATGCGGGTTTCACATGCCACCAACTCCACATTCACAGACAACTTCAGCGCCACAGCCGTTTTCAGATAGCCCTCAATGCAAAGGCTCTTGACGCAAATATTGGTGTGAGAGCTAATTCAATCAAGGAAACACTGCATGTTGGTGAAGGGCATATTGAAGAAGAATCAGCCGAGTGGTTCTTGTGGGAGAACAACTCCATTTGGCTCACTAACTTCACACACCATCAGGCTTCCAAGCAGCTCTCAAGGAAACTCAGTTTTCACACTCTATGCTTAGTGCCCTTTGAGTGCATTATCTAGGAATGAACCTGGGAGAGCATCCCACACAAAGGAATGCTCCACATGCGGGTTTCACATGCCACCAACTCCACATTCACAGGCAACTTCAGCGCCACAGCCGTTTTCAGATAGCCCTCAATGCAAAGGCTCTAGACGCAAATATTGGTGTGAGAGCTAATTCAATCAAGGAAACACTGCATGTTGGTGAAGGGCATATTGAAGAAGAATCAGCCGAGTGGTTCTTGTGGGAGAACAACTCCATTTGGCTCACTAACTTCACACACCATCAGGCTTCCAAGCAGCTCTCAAGGAAACTCAGTTTTCACACTCTATGCTTAGTGCCCTTTGAGTGCATTATCTAGGAATGAACCTGGGAGAGCATCCCACACAAACGAATGCTCCACATGCGGGTTTCACATGCCACCAACTCCACATTCACAGACAACTTCAGCGCCACAGCCGTTTTCAGATAGCCCTCAATGCAAAGGCTCTTGACGCAAATATTGGTGTGAGAGCTAATTCAATCAAGGAAACACTGCATGTTGGTGAAGGGTATATTGAAGAAGAATCAGCCGAGTGGTTCTTGTGGGAGAACAACTCCATTTGGCTCACTAACTTCACACACCATCAGGCTTCCAAGCAGCTCTCAAGGAAACTCAGTTTTCACACTCTATGCTTAGTGCCCTTTGAGTGCATTATCTAGGAATGAGCCTGGTAGAGCATCCCACACAAACGAATGCTCCACATGCGGGTTTCACATGCCACCAACTCCACATTCACAGACAACTTCAGCGCCAAAGCCGTTTTCAGATAGCCCTCAATGCAAAGGCTCTAGACGCAAATATTTGTGTGAGAGCTAATTCAATCAAGGAAACACTGCATGTTGGTGAAGGGCATATTGAAGAAGAATCAGCCGAGTGGTTCTTGTGGGAGAACAACTCCATTTGGCTCACTAACTTCACACACCATCAGGCTTCCAAGCAGATCTCAAGGAAACTGTTTTCACACTCTACGCTTAGTGCCCTTTGAGTGCCAAGGACTGAAATGAAGCTTGGTAGAGCATCCCACACAAACGAATGCTCCACATGCGGGTTTCACATGCCACCAACTCCACATTCACAGGCAACTTCAGCGCCACAGCCGTTTGCAGATAGCCCTCAAAGCAAAGGCTCTAGACGCAAATATTGGTGTGAGAGCTAATTCAATCAAGGAAACACTGCATGTTGGTGAAGGGCATATTGAAGAAGAATCAGCCGAGTGGTTCTTGTGGGAGAACAACTCCATTTGGCTCACTAACTTCACACACCATCAGGCTTCCAAGCAGCTCTCAAGGAAACTCAGTTTTCACACTCTATGCTTAGTGCCCTTTGAGTGCATTATCTAGGAATGAACCTGGTAGAGCATCCCACACAAACGAATGCTCCACATGCGGGTTTCACATGCCACCAACTCCACATTCACAGGCAACTTCAGCGCCACAGCCGTTTTCAGATAGCCCTCAATGCAAAGGCTCTAGACGCAAATATTGGTGTGAGAGCTCATTCAATCAAGGAAACACTGCATGTTGGTGAAGGGCATATTGAAGAAGAATCAGCCGAGTGGTTCTTGTGGGAGAACAACTCCATTTGGCTCACTAACTTCACACACCATCAGGCTTCCAAGCAGCTCTCAAGGAAACTCAGTTTTCACACTCTATGCTTAGTGCCCTTTGAGTGCATTATCTAGGAATGAACCTGGTAGAGCATCCCACACAAAGGAATGCTCCACATGCGGGTTTCACATGCCACCAACTCCACATTCACAGGCAACTTCAGCTTCACAGCCGTTTTAAGATAGCCCTCAATGCAAAGGCTCTAGACGCAAATATTGGTGTGAGAGCTAATTCAATCAAGGAAACACTGCATGTTGGTGAAGGGCATATTGAAGAAGAATCAGCCGAGTGGTTCTTGTGGGAGAACAACACCATTTGGCTCAGTAAGTTCAAACACCATCAGGCTTCCAAGCAGCTCTCAAGGAAACTCAGTTTTCACACTCTATGCTTAGTGCCCTTTGAGTGCATTATCTAAGAATGATCCTAGTTGAACATCCCACACAAACGAATGCTCCACATGCGGGTTTCACATGCCACCAACTCCACATTCACAGGCAACTTCAGCTCCAAAACACTTTCAGATAGCCCTCAATGCAAAGGCTCTAAACGCAAATATTGGTGTGAGAGCTAATTCAATCAAGGAAACACTGCATGTTGGTGAAGGGCATATTGAAGAAGAATCAGCCGAGTGGTTCTTGTGGGAGAACAACTCCATTTGGCTCACTAACTTCACACACCATCAGGCTTCCAAGCAGCTCTCAAGGAAACTCAGTTTTCACACTCTATGCTTAGTGCCCTTTTAGTGCCTAGGACTGAAATGAAGCTTGGTAGAGTATCCCACACAAACGAATGCTCCACATGCGGGTTTCACATGCCACCAACTCCACATTCACAGGCAACTTCAGCGCCACAGCCGTTTTAAGATAGCCCTCAATGCAAAGGCTCTAGATGCAAATATTGGTGTGAGAGCTAATTCAATCATGGAAACACTGCATGTTGGTGAAGGGCATATTGAAGAAGAATCAGCCGAGTGGTTCTTGTGGGAGAACAACTCCATTTGGCTCACTAACTTCACACACCATCAGGCTTCCAAGCAGCTCTCAAGGAAACTCAGTTTTCACACTCTATGCTTAGTGCCCTTTGAGTGCATTATCTAGGAATGAACCTGGTAGAGCATCCCACACAAAGGAATGCTCCACATGCGGGTTTCACATGCCACCAACTCCACATTCACAGGCAACTTCAGCGCCACAGCCGTTTTCAGATAGCCCTCAATGCAAAGGCTCTAGACGCAAATATTGGTGTGAGAGCTAATTCAATCAAGGAAACACTGCATGTTGGTGAAGGGCATATTGAAGAAGAATCAGCCGAGTGGTTCTTGTGGGAGAACAACTCCATTTGGCTCACTAACTTCACACACCATCAGGCTTCCAAGCAGCTCTCAAGGAAACTCAGTTTTCACACTCTATGCTTAGTGCCCTTTGAGTGCATTATCTAGGAATGAACCTGGTAGAGCATCCCACACAAAGGAATGCTCCACATGCGGGTTTCACATGCCACCAACTGCACATTCACAGGCAACTTCAGCTTCACAGCCGTTTTAAGATAGCCCTCAATGCAAAGGCTCTAGACGCAAATATTGGTGTGAGAGCTAATTCAATCAAGGAAACACTGCATGTTGGTGAAGGGCATATTGAAGAAGAATCAGCCGAGTGGTTCTTGTGGGAGAACAACACCATTTGGCTCAGTAACTTCAAACACCATCAGGCTTCCAAGCAGCTCTCAAGGAAACTCAGTTTTCACACTCTATGCTTAGTGCCCTTTGAGTGCATTATCTAAGAATGATCCTAGTTGAACATCCCACACAAACGAATGCTCCACATGCGGGTTTCACATGCCACCAACTCCACATTCACAGGCAACTTCAGCTCCAAAACACTTTCAGATAGCCCTCAATGCAAAGGCTCTAAACGCAAATATTGGTGTGAGAGCTAATTCAATCAAGGAAACACTGCATGTTGGTGAAGGGCATATTGAAGAAGAATCAGCCGAGTGGTTCTTGTGGGAGAACAACTCCATTTGGCTCACTAACTTCACACACCATCAGGCTTCCAAGCAGCTCTCAAGGAAACTCAGTTTTCACACTCTATGCTTAGTGCCCTTTTAGTGCCTAGGACTGAAATGAAGCTTGGTAGAGTATCCCACACAAACGAATGCTCCACATGCGGGTTTCACATGCCACCAACTCCACATTCACAGGCAACTTCAGCGCCACAGCCGTTTTAAGATAGCCCTCAATGCAAAGGCTCTAGATGCAAATATTGGTGTGAGAGCTAATTCAATCATGGAAACACTGCATGTTGGTGAAGGGCATATTGAAGAAGAATCAGCCGAGTGGTTCTTGTGGGAGAACAACTCCATTTGGCTCACTAACTTCACACACCATCAGGCTTCCAAGCAGCTCTCAAGGAAACTCAGTTTTCACACTCTATGCTTAGTGCCCTTTGAGTGCATTATCTAGGAATGAACCTGGTAGAGCATCCCACACAAAGGAATGCTCCACATGCGGGTTTCACATGCCACCAACTCCACATTCACAGGCAACTTCAGCGCCACAGACGTTTTCAGATAGCCCTCAATGCAAAGGCTCTAGACGCAAATATTGGTGTGAGAGCTAATTCAATCAAGGAAACACTGCATGTTGGTGAAGGGCATATTGAAGAAGAATCAGCCGAGTGGTTCTTGTGGGAGAACAACTCCATTTGGCTCACTAACTTCACACACCATCAGGCTTCCAAGCAGCTCTCAAGGAAACTCAGTTTTCACACTCTATGCTTAGTGCCCTTTGAGTGCATTATCTAGGAATGAACCTGGGAGAGCATCCCACACAAAGGAATGCTCCACATGCGGGTTTCACATGCCACCAACTCCACATTCACAGACAACTTCAGCGCCACAGACGTTTGCAGATAGCCCTCAATGCAAAGGCTCTTGACGCAAATATTGGTGTGAGAGCTAATTCAATCAAGGAAACACTGCATGTTGGTGAAGGGCATATTGAAGAAGAATCAGCCGAGTGGTTCTTGTGGGAGAACAACTCCATTTGGCTCACTAACTTCACACACCATCAGGCTTCCAAGCAGCTCTCAAGGAAACTCAGTTTTCACACTCTATGCTTAGTGCCCTTTGAGTGCATTATCTAGGAATGAGCCTGGTAGAGCATCCCACACAAACGAATGCTCCACATGCGGGTTTCACATGCCACCAACTCCACATTCACAGACAACTTCAGCGCCAAAGCCGTTTTCAGATAGCCCTCAATGCAAAGGCTCTAGACGCAAATATTTGTGTGAGAGCTAATTCAATCAAGGAAACACTGCATGTTGGTGAAGGGCATATTGAAGAAGAATCAGCCGAGTGGTTCTTGTGGGAGAACAACTCCATTTGGCTCACTAACTTCACACACCATCAGGCTTCCAAGCAGATCTCAAGGAACCTGTTTTCACACTCTATGCTTAGTGCCCTTTGAGTGCCTAGGACTGAAATGAAGCTTGGTAGAGCATCCCACACAAACGAATGCTCCACATGCGGGTTTCACATGCCACCAACTCCACATTCACAGGCAACTTCAGCGCCACAGCCGTTTGCAGATAGCCCTCAATGCAAAGGCTCTAGACGCAAATATTGGTGTGAGAGCTAATTCAATCAAGGAAACACTGCATGTTGGTGAAGGGCATATTGAAGAAGAATCAGCCGAGTGGTTCTTGTGGGAGAACAACTCCATTTGGCTCACTAACTTCACACACCATCAGGCTTCCAAGCAGCTCTCAAGGAAACTCAGTTTTCACACTCTATGCTTAGTGCCCTTTGAGTGCATTATCTAGGAATGAACCTGGTAGAGCATCCCACACAAACGAATGCTCCACATGCGGGTTTCACATGCCACCAACTCCACATTCACAGGCAACTTCAGCACCACAGCCGTTTTCAGATAGCCCTCAATGCAAAGGCTCTAGACGCAAATATTGGTGTGAGAGCTAATTCAATCAAGGAAACACTGCATGTTGGTGAAGGGCATATTGAAGAAGAATCAGCCGAGTGGTTCTTGTGGGAGAACAACTCCATTTGGCTCACTAACTTCACACACCATCAGGCTTCCAAGCAGCTCTCAAGGAAACTCAGTTTTCACACTCTATGCTTAGTGCCCTTTGAGTGCATTATCTAGGAATGAACCTGGTAGAGCATCCCACACAAACGAATGCTCCACATGCGGGTTTCACATGCCACCAACTCCACATTCACAGGCAACTTCAGCGCCACAGCCGTTTTCAGATAGCCCTCAATGCAAAGGCTCTAGACGCAAATATTGGTGTGAGAGCTAATTCAATCAAGGAAACACTGCATGTTGGTGAAGGGCATATTGAAGAAGAATCAGCCGAGTGGTTCTTGTGGGAGAACAACTCCATTTGGCTCACTAACTTCACACACCATCAGGCTTCCAAGCAGCTCTCAAGGAAACTCAGTTTTCACACTCTATGCTTAGTGCCCTTTGAGTGCCTAGGACTGAAATGAAGCTTGGTGAGCATCCCACACAAACGAATGCTCCACATGCGGGTTTCACATGCCACCAACTCCACATTCACAGGCAACTTCAGCGCCACAGCCGTTATCAGATAGCCCTCAATGCAAAGGCTCTAGACGCAAATATTGGTGTGAGAGCTAATTCAATCAAGGAAACACTGCATGTTGGTGAAGGGCATATTGAAGAAGAATCAGCCGAGTGGTTCTTGTGGGAGAACAACTCCATTTGGCTCACTAACTTCACACACCATCAGGCTTCCAAGCAGCTCTCAAGGAAACTCAGTTTTCACACTCTATGCTTAGTGCCCTTTGAGTGCATTATCTAGGAATGAACCTGGTAGAGCATCCCACACAAACGAATGCTCCACATGCGGGTTTCACATGCCACCAACTCCACATTCACAGGCAACTTCAGCGCCACAGCCGTTTTCAGATAGCCCTCAATGCAAAGGCTCTAGACGCAAATATTGGTGTGAGAGCTAATTCAATCAAGGAAACACTGCATGTTGGTGAAGGGCATATTGAAGAAGAATCAGCCGAGTGGTTCTTGTGGGAGAACAACTCCATTTGGCTCACTAACTTCACACACCATCAGGTTTCCAAACAGCTCTCAAGGAAACTCAGTTTTCACACTCTATGCTTAATGCCCTCTGAGTGCATTATCTAAGAATGACCCTAGTTGAGCATCCCACACAAACGAATGCTCCACATGCGGGTTTCACATGCCACCAACTCCACATTCACAGGCAACTTCAGCGCCACAGCCGTTTTCAGATAGCCCTCAATGCAAAGGTTCTAGACGCAAATATTGGTGTGAGAGCTAATTCAATCATGGAAACACTGCATGTTGGTGAAGGGCATATTGAAGAAGAATCAGCCGAGTGGTTCTTGTGGGAGAACAACTCCATTTGGCTCACTAACTTCACACACCATCAGGCTTCCAAGCAGCTCTCAAGGAAACTCAGTTTTCACACTCTATGCTTAGTGCCCTTTGAGTGCATTATCTAGGAATGAACCTGGTAGAGCATCCCACACAAACGAATGCTCCACATGCGGGTTTCACATGCCACCAACTCCACATTCACAGGCAACTTCAGCGCCAAAGCCACTTTCAGATAGCCCTCAATGCAAAGGCTCTAGACGCAAATATTGGTGTGAGAGCTAATTCAATCAAGGAAACACTGCATGTTGGTGAAGGGCATATAGAAGAAGAATCAGCCGAGTGGTTCTTGTGGGAGAACAACTCCATTTGGCTCACTAACTTCACACACCATCAGGCTTCCAAGCAGATCTCAAGGAAACTGTTTTCACACTCTATGCTTAGTGCCCTTTGAGTGCCTAGGACTGAAATGAAGCTTGGTAGATCATCCCACACAAACGAATGCTCCACATGCGGGTTTCACATGCCACCAACTCCACATTCACAGGCAACTTCAGCGCCACAGCCGTTTGCAGATAGCCCTCAATGCAAAGGCTCTAGACGCAAATATTGGTGTGAGAGCTAATTCAATCAAGGAAACACTGCATGTTGGTGAAGGGCATATTGAAGAAGAATCAGCCGAGTGGTTCTTGTGGGAGAACAACTCCATTTGGCTCACTAACTTCACACACCATCAGGCTTCCAAGCAGCTCTCAAGGAAACTCAGTTTTCACACTCTATGCTTAGTGCCCTTTGAGTGCATTATCTAGGAATGAACCTGGTAGAGCATCCCACACAAACGAATGCTCCACATGCGGGTTTCACATGCCACCAACTCCACATTCACAGGCAACTTCAGTGCCACAGCCGTTTTCAGATAGCCCTCAATGCAAAGGCTGTAGACGCAAATATTGGTGTGAGAGCTAATTCAATCAAGGAAACACTGCATGCTGGTGAAGGGCATATAGAAGAAGAATCAGCCGAGTGGTTCTTGTGGGAGAACAACTCCATTTGGCTCACTAACTTCACACACCATCAGGTTTCCAAGCAGCTCTCAAGGAAACTAAGTTTTCACACTCTATGCTTAGTGCCCTTTGAGTGCCTAGGACTGAAATGAAGCTTGGTAAGCATCCCACACAAACGAATGCTCCACATGCGGGTTTCACATGCCACCAACTCCACATTCACAGGCATCTTCAGCGCCACAGACGTTTGCAGATAGCCCTCAATGCAAAGGCTCTAGACGCAAATATTGGTGTGAGACCTAATTCAATCAAGGAAACACTGCATGTTGGTGAAGGGCATATTGAAGAAGAATCAGCCGAGTGGTTCTTGTGGGAGAACAACTCCATTTGGCTCACTAACTTCACACACCATCAGGCTTCCAAGCAGCTCTCAAGGAAACTCAGTTTTCACACTCTATGCTTAGTGCCCTTTGAGTGCATTATCTAGGAATGAACCTGGTAGAGCATCCCACACAAACGAATGCTCCACATGCGGGTTTCACATGCCACCAACTCCACATTCACAGGCAACTTCAGCGCCACAGCCGTTTGCAGATAGCCCTCAATCCAAAGGCTCTAGACGCAAATATTGGTGTGAGAGCTAATTCAATCAAGGAAACACTGAATGTTGGTGAAGGGCATATTGAAGAAGAATCAGCCGAGTGGTTCTTGTGGGAGAACAACTCCATTTGGCTCACTAACTTCACACACCATCAGGCTTCCAAGCAGCTCTCAAGGAAACTCAGTTTTCACACTCTATGCTTAGTGCCCTTTGAGTGCATTATCTAGGAATGAACCTGGTAGAGCATCCCACACAAACGAATGCTCCACATGCGGGTTTCACATGCCACCAACTCCACATTCACAGGCAACTTCAGCTCCAAAACCACTTTCAGATAGCCCTCAATGCAAAGGCTCTAGACGCAAATATTGGTGTGAGAGCTAATTCAATCAAGGAAACACTGCATGTTGGTGAAGGGCATATTGAAGAAGAATCAGCCGAGTGGTTCTTGTGGGAGAACAACTCCATTTGGCTCACTAACTTCACACACCATCAGGTTTCCAAACAGCTCTCAAGGAAACTCAGTTTTCACACTCTATGCTTAGTGCCCTTTGAGTGCCTAGGACTGAAATGAAGCTTGGTGAGCATCCCACACAAACGAATGCTCCACATGCGGGTTTCACATGCCACCAACTCCACATTCACAGGCAACTTCAGCACCACAGACGTTTGCAGATAGCCCTCAATGCAATGGCTCTAGATGCAAATATTGGTGTGAGAGCTAATTCAATCAAGGAAACACTGCATGTTGGTGAAGGGCATATTGAAGAAGAATCAGCCGAGTAGTTCTTGTGGGAGAACAACTCCATTTGGCTCACTAACTTCACACACCATCAGGCTTCCAAGCAGCTCTCAAGGAAACTCAGTTTTCACACTCTATGCTTAGTGCCCTTTGAGTGCATTATCTAGGAATGAACCTGGTAGAGCATCCCACACAAACGAATGCTCCACATGCGGGTTTCACATGCCACCAACTCCACATTCACAGGCAACTTCAGCGCCACAGCCGTTTGCAGATAGCCCTCAATCCAAAGGCTCTAGACGCAAATATTGGTGTGAGAGCTAATTCAATCAAGGAAACACTGCATGTTGGTGAAGGGCATATTGAAGAAGAATCAGCCGAGTGGTTCTTGTGGGAGAACAACTCCATTTGGCTCACTAACTTCACACACCATCAGGCTTCCAAGCAGCTCTCAAGGAAACTCAGTTTTCACACTCTATGCTTAGTGCCCTTTGAGTGCATTATCTAGGAATGAACCTGGTAGAGCATCCCACACAAACGAATGCTCCACATGCGGGTTTCACATGCCACCAACTCCACATTCACAGGCAACTTCAGCGCCACAGCCGTTTTCAGATAGCCCTCAATGCAAAGGCTCTAGACGCAAATATTGGTGTGAGAGCTAATTCAATCAAGGAAACACTGCATGTTGGTGAAGGGCATATTGAAGAAGAATCAGCCGAGTGGTTCTTGTGGGAGAACAACTCCATTTGGCTCACTAACTTCACACACCATCAGGTTTCCAAACAGCTCTCAAGGAAACTCAGTTTTCACACTCTATGCTTAATGCCCTCTGAGTGCATTATCTAAGAATGACCCTAGTTGAGCATCCCACACAAACGAATGCTCCACATGCGGGTTTCACATGCCACCAACTCCACATTCACAGGCATCTTCAGCGCCACAGACGTTTGCAGATAGCCCTCAATGCAAAGGCTCTAGACGCAAATATTGGTGTGAGAGCTAATTCAATCAAGGAAACACTGCATGTTGGTGAAGGGCATATTGAAGAAGAATCAGCCGAGTGGTTCTTGTGGGAGAACAACTCCATTTGGCTCACTAACTTCACACACCATCAGGCTTCCAAGCAGCTCTCAAGGAAACTCAGTTTTCACACTCTATGCTTAGTGCCCTTTGAGTGCATTATCTAGGAATGAACCTGGTAGAGCATCCCACACAAACGAATGCTCCACATGCGGGTTTCACATGCCACCAACTCCACATTCACAGGCAACTTCAGCGCCACAGCCGTTTGCAGATAGCCCTCAATGCAAAGGCTCTAGACGCAAATATTGGTGTGAGAGCTAATTCAATCAAGGAAACACTGAATGTTGGTGAAGGGCATATTGAAGAAGAATCAGCCGAGTGGTTCTTGTGGGAGAACAACTCCATTTGGCTCACTAACTTCACACACCATCAGGCTTCCAAGCAGCTCTCAAGGAAACTCAGTTTTCACACTCTATGCTTAGTGCCCTTTGAGTGCATTATCTAGGAATGAACCTGGTAGAGCATCCCACACAAACGAATGCTCCACATGCGGGTTTCACATGCCACCAACTCCACATTCACAGGCAACTTCAGCTCCAAAACCACTTTCAGATAGCCCTCAATGCAAAGGCTCTAGACGCAAATATTGGTGTGAGAGCTAATTCAATCAAGGAAACACTGCATGTTGGTGAAGGGCATATTGAAGAAGAATCAGCCGAGTGGTTCTTGTGGGAGAACAACTCCATTTGGCTCACTAACTTCACACACCATCAGGTTTCCAAACAGCTCTCAAGGAAACTCAGTTTTCACACTCTATGCTTAGTGCCCTTTGAGTGCCTAGGACTGAAATGAAGCTTGGTGAGCATCCCACACAAACGAATGCTCCACATGCGGGTTTCACATGCCACCAACTCCACATTCACAGGCAACTTCAGCACCACAGACGTTTGCAGATAGCCCTCAATGCAATGGCTCTAGATGCAAATATTGGTGTGAGAGCTAATTCAATCAAGGAAACACTGCATGTTGGTGAAGGGCATATTGAAGAAGAATCAGCCGAGTAGTTCTTGTGGGAGAACAACTCCATTTG
The DNA here is from genome assembly GCF_030435755.1 of Ochotona princeps. NCBI lineage: Eukaryota > Metazoa > Chordata > Mammalia > Lagomorpha > Ochotonidae > Ochotona > Ochotona princeps. The sequence goes on along the minus strand of NW_026699773.1, from coordinate 13,797 downwards.
GCTCACTAACTTCACACACCATCAGGCTTCCAAGCAGCTCTCAAGGAAACTCAGTTTTCACACTCTATGCTTAGTGCCCTTTGAGTGCATTATCTAGGAATGAACCTGGTAGAGCATCCCACACAAACGAATGCTCCACATGCGGGTTTCACATGCCACCAACTCCACATTCACAGGCAACTTCAGCGCCACAGCCGTTTGCAGATAGCCCTCAATCCAAAGGCTCTAGACGCAAATATTGGTGTGAGAGCTAATTCAATCAAGGAAACACTGCATGTTGGTGAAGGGCATATTGAAGAAGAATCAGCCGAGTGGTTCTTGTGGGAGAACAACTCCATTTGGCTCACTAACTTCACACACCATCAGGTTTCCAAGCATCTCTCAAGGAAACTCAGTTTTCACACTCTATGCTTAGTGCCCTTTGAGTGCCTAGGACTGAAATGAAGCTTGGTGCGCATCCCACACAAACGAATGCTCCACATGCGGGTTTCACATGCCACCAACTCCACATTCACAGGCAACTTCAGCGCCACAGCCGTTTTCAGATAGCCCTCAATGCAAAGGCTCTAGACGCAAATATTGGTGTGAGAGCTAATTCAATCATGGAAACACTGCATGTTGGTGAAGGGCATATTGAAGAAGAATCAGCCGAGTGGTTCTTGTGGGAGAACAACTCCATTTGGCTCAATAACTTCACACACCATCAGGCTTCCAAGCAGCTCTCAAGGAAACTCAGTTTTCATACTCTATGCTTAGTGCCCTTTGAGTGCATTATCTAGGAATGAACCTGGTAGAGCATCCCACACAAACGAATGCTCCACATGCGGGTTTCACATGCCACCAACTCCACATTCACAGGCAACTTCAGCTCCAAAACCACTTTCAGATAGCCCTCAATGCAAAGGCTCTAGACGCAAATATTGGTGTGAGAGCTAATTCAATCAAGGAAACACTGCATGTTGGTGAAGGGCATATTGAAGAAGAATCAGCCGAGTGGTTCTTGTGGGAGAACAACTCCATTTGGCTCACTAACTTCACACACCATCAGGTTTCCAAACAGCTCTCAAGGAAACTCAGTTTTCACACTCTATGCTTAGTGCCCTTTGAGTGCCTAGGACTGAAATGAAGCTTGGTGAGCATCCCACACAAACGAATGCTCCACATGCGGGTTTCACATGCCACCAACTCCACATTCACAGGCAACTTCAGCACCAAAGACGTTTGCAGATAGCCCTCAATGCAATGGCTCTAGATGCAAATATTGGTGTGAGAGCTAATTCAATCAAGGAAACACTGCATGTTGGTGAAGGGCATATTGAAGAAGAATCAGCCGAGTAGTTCTTGTGGGAGAACAACTCCATTTGGCTCACTAACTTCACACACCATCAGGCTTCCAAGCATCTCTCAAGGAAACTCAGTTTTCACACTCTATGCTTAGTGCCCTTTGAGTGCATTATCTAGGAATGAACCTGGTAGAGCATCCCACACAAACGAATGCTCCACATGCGGGTTTCACATGCCACCAACTCCACATTCACAGGCAACTTCAGCGCCACAGCCGTTTGCAGATAGCCCTCAATCCAAAGGCTCTAGACGCAAATATTGGTGTGAGAGCTAATTCAATCAAGGAAACACTGAATGTTGGTGAAGGGCATATTGAAGAAGAATCAGCCGAGTGGTTCTTGTGGGAGAACAACTCCATTTGGCTCACTAACTTCACACACCATCAGGCTTCCAAGCAGCTCTCAAGGAAACTCAGTTTTCACACTCTATGCTTAGTGCCCTTTGAGTGCATTATCTAGGAATGAACCTGGTAGAGCATCCCACACAAACGAATGCTCCACATGCGGGTTTCACATGCCACCAACTCCACATTCACAGGCAACTTCAGCTCCAAAACCACTTTCAGATAGCCCTCAATGCAAAGGCTCTAGACGCAAATATTGGTGTGAGAGCTAATTCAATCAAGGAAACACTGCATGTTGGTGAAGGGCATATTGAAGAAGAATCAGCCGAGTGGTTCTTGTGGGAGAACAACTCCATTTGGCTCACTAACTTCACACACCATCAGGTTTCCAAACAGCTCTCAAGGATACTCAGTTTTCACACTCTATGCTTAGTGCCCTTTGAGTGCATTATCTAGGAATGAACCTGGTAGAGCATCCCACACAAACGAATGCTCCACATGCGGGTTTCACATGCCACCAACTCCACATTCACAGGCAACTTCAGCGCCACAGCCGTTTGCAGATAGCCCTCAATCCAAAGGCTCTAGACGCAAATATTGGTGTGAGAGCTAATTCAATCAAGGAAACACTGCATGTTGGTGAAGGGCATATTGAAGAAGAATCAGCCGAGTGGTTCTTGTGGGAGAACAACTCCATTTGGCTCACTAACTTCACACACCATCAGGTTTCCAAGCATCTCTCAAGGAAACTCAGTTTTCACACTCTATGCTTAGTGCCCTTTGAGTGCCTAGGACTGAAATGAAGCTTGGTGCGCATCCCACACAAACGAATGCTCCACATGCGGGTTTCACATGCCACCAACTCCACATTCACAGGCAACTTCAGCGCCACAGACGTTTGCAGATAGCCCTCAATGCAAAGGCTCTAGACGCAAATATTGGTGTGAGAGCTAATTCAATCAAGGAAACACTGAATGTTGGTGAAGGGCATATTGAAGAAGAATCAGCCGAGTGGTTCTTGTGGGAGAACAACTCCATTTGGCTCACTAACTTCACACACCATCAGGCTTCCAAGCAGCTCTCAAGGAAACTCAGTTTTCACACTCTATGCTTAGTGCCCTTTGAGTGCATTATCTAGGAATGAACCTGGTAGAGCATCCCACACAAACGAATGCTCCACATGCGGGTTTCACATGCCACCAACTCCACATTCACAGGCAACTTCAGCTCCAAAACCACTTTCAGATAGCCCTCAATGCAAAGGCTCTAGACGCAAATATTGGTGTGAGAGCTAATTCAATCAAGGAAACACTGCATGTTGGTGAAGGGCATATTGAAGAAGAATCAGCCGAGTGGTTCTTGTGGGAGAACAACTCCATTTGGCTCACTAACTTCACACACCATCAGGTTTCCAAACAGCTCTCAAGGAAACTCAGTTTTCACACTCTATGCTTAGTGCCCTTTGAGTGCATTATCTAGGAATGAACCTGGTAGAGCATCCCACACAAACGAATGCTCCACATGCGGGTTTCACATGCCACCAACTCCACATTCACAGGCAACTTCAGCGCCACAGCCGTTTGCAGATAGCCCTCAATGCAAAGGCTCTAGACGCAAATATTGGTGTGAGAGCTAATTCAATCAAGGAAACACTGCATGTTGGTGAAGGGCATATTGAAGAAGAATCAGCCGAGTGGTTCTTGTGGGAGAACAACTCCATTTGGCTCACTAACTTCACACACCATCAGGCTTCCAAGCAGCTCTCAAGGAAACTCAGTTTTCACACTCTATGCTTAGTGCCCTTTGAGTGCATTATCTAGGAATGAACCTGGTAGAGCATCCCACACAAACGAATGCTCCACATGCGGGTTTCACATGCCACCAACTCCACATTCACAGGCAACTTCAGCGCCACAGCCGTTTTCAGATAGCCCTCAATGCAAAATCTGTAGACGCAAATATTGGTGTGAGAGCTAATTCAATCAAGGAAACACTGCATGTTGGTGAAGGGCATATTGAAGAAGAATCAGCTGAGTGGTTCTTGTGGGAGAACAACTCCATTTGGCTCACTAACTTCACACACCATCAGGCTTCCAAGCAGCTCTCAAGGAAACTCAGTTTTCACACTCTATGCTTAGTGCCCTTTGAGTGCATTATCTAGGAATGAACCTGGTAGAGCATCCCACACAAACGAATGCTCCACATGCGGGTTTCACATGCCACCAACTCCACATTCACAGGCAACTTCAGCGCCACAGACGTTTGCAGATAGCCCTCAATGCAAAGGCTCTAGACGCAAATATTGGTGTGAGAGCTAATTCAATCAAGGAAACACTGCATGTTGGTGAAGGGCATATTGAAGAAGAATCAGCCGAGTGGTTCTTGTGGGAGAACAACTCCATTTGGCTCACTAACTTCACACACCATCAGGCTTCCAAGCAGCTCTCAAGGAAACTCAGTTTTCACACTCTATGCTTAGTGCCCTTTGAGTGCATTATCTAGGAATGAACCTGGTAGAGCATCCCACACAAACGAATGCTCCACATGCGGGTTTCACATGCCACCAACTCCACATTCACAGGCAACTTCAGCGCCACAGCCGTTTTCAGATAGCCCTCAATGCAAAGGCTCTAGACGCAAATATTGGTGTGAGAGCTAATTCAATCAAGGAAACACTGCATGTTGGTGAAGGGCATATTGAAGAAGAATCAGCCGAGTGGTTCTTGTGGGAGAACAACTCCATTTGGCTCACTAACTTCACACACCATCAGGTTTCCAAACAGCTCTCAAGGAAACGCAGTTTTCACAATCTATGCTTAGTGCCCTTTGAGTGCCTAGGACTGAAATGAAGCTTGGTGAGCATCCCACACAAACGAATGCTCCACATGCGGGTTTCACATGCCACCAACTCCACATTCACAGGCAACTTCAGCGCCACAGCCGTTTGCAGATAGCCCTCAATGCAAAGGCTCTAGACGCAAATATTGGTGTGAGAGCTAATTCAATCAAGGAAACACTGCATATTGGTGAAGGGCATATTGAAGAAGAATCAGCCGAGTGGTTCTTGTGGGAGAACAACTCCATTTGGCTCACTAACTTCACACACCATCAGGCTTCCAAGCAGCTCTCAAGGAAACTCAGTTTTCACACTCTATGCTTAGTGCCCTTTGAGTGCCTAGGACTGAAATGAAGCTTGGTGAGCATCCCACACAAACGAATGCTCCACATGCGGGTTTCACATGCCACCAACTCCACATTCACAGGCAACTTCAGCACCACAGACGTTTGCAGATAGCCCTCAATGCAATGGCTCTAGATGCAAATATTGGTGTGAGAGCTAATTCAATCAAGGAAACACTGCATGTTGGTGAAGGGCATATTGAAGAAGAATCAGCCGAGTGGTTCTTGTGGGAGAACAACTCCATTTGGCTCACTAACTTCACACACCATCAGGCTTCCAAGCAGCTCTCAAGGAAACTCAGTTTTCACACTCTATGCTTAGTGCCCTTTGAGTGCATTATCTAGGAATGAACCTGGTAGAGCATCCCACACAAACGAATGCTCCACATGCGGGTTTCACATGCCACCAACTCCACATTCACAGGCAACTTCAGCGCCACAGCCGTTTTCAGATAGCCCTCAATGCAAAGGCTCTAGACGCAAATATTGGTGTGAGAGCTAATTCAATCAAGGAAACACTGCATGTTGGTGAAGGGCATATTGAAGAAGAATCAGCCGAGTGGTTCTTGTGGGAGAACAACTCCATTTGGCTCACTAACTTCACACACCATCAGGCTTCCAAGCAGCTCTCAAGGAAACTCAGTTTTCACACTCTATGCTTAGTGCCCTTTGAGTGCATTATCTAGGAATGAACCTGGTAGAGCATCCCACACAAACGAATGCTCCACATGCGGGTTTCACATGCCACCAACTCCACATTCACAGGCAACTTCAGCGCCACAGCCATTTTCAGATAGCCCTCAATGCAAAATCTGTAGACGCAAATATTGGTGTGAGAGCTAATTCAATCAAGGAAACACTGCATGTTGGTGAAGGGCATATTGAAGAAGAATCAGCTGAGTGGTTCTTGTGGGAGAACAACTCCATTTGGCTCACTAACTTCACACACCATCAGGCTTCCAAGCAGCTCTCAAGGAAACTCAGTTTTCACACTCTATGCTTAGTGCCCTTTGAGTGCATTATCTAGGAATGAACCTGGTAGAGCATCCCACACAAACGAATGCTCCACATGCGGGTTTCACATGCCACCAACTCCACATTCACAGGCAACTTCAGCTCCAAAACCACTTTCAGATAGCCCTCAATGCAAAGGCTCTAGACGCAAATATTGGTGTGAGAGCTAATTCAATCAAGGAAACACTGCATGTTGGTGAAGGGCATATTGAAGAAGAATCAGCCGAGTGGTTCTTGTGGGAGAACAACTCCATTTGGCCTCACTAACTTCACACACCATCAGGCTTCCAAGCAGCTCTCAAGGAAACTCAGTTTTCACACTCTATGCTTAGTGCCCTTTGAGTGCATTATCTAGGAATGAACCTGGTAGAGCATCCCACACAAACGAATGCTCCACATGCGGGTTTCACATGCCACCAACTCCACATTCACAGGCAACTTCAGCGCCACAGCCGTTTTCAGATAGCCCTCAATGCAAAGGCTCTAGACGCAAATATTGGTGTGAGAGCTAATTCCATCAAGGAAACACTGCATGTTGGTGAAGGGCATATTGAAGAAGAATCAGCCGAGTGGTTCTTGTGGGGAGAACAACTCCATTTGGCTCACTAACGTCACACACCATCAGGCTTCCAAGCAGCTCTCAAGGAAACTCAGTTTTCACACTCTATGCTTAGTGCCCTTTGAGTGCATTATCTAGGAATGAACCTGGTAGAGCATCCCACACAAACGAATGCTCCACATGCGGGTTTCACATGCCACCAACTCCACATTCACAGGCAACTTCAGCTCCAAAACCACTTTCAGATAGCCCTCAATGCAAAGGCTCTAGACGCAAATATTGGTGTGAGACCTAATTCAATCAAGGAAACACTGCATGTTGGTGAAGGGCATATTGAAGAAGAATCAGCCGAGTGGTTCTTGTGGGAGAACAACTCCATTTGGCTCACTAACTTCACACACCATCAGGTTTCCAAACAGCTCTCAAGGAAACGCAGTTTTCACACTCTATGCTTAGTGCCCTTTGAGTGCCTAGGACTGAAATGAAGCTTGGTGAGCATCCCACACAAACGAATGCTCCACATGCGGGTTTCACATGCCACCAACTCCACATTCACAGGCAACTTCAGCGCCACAGCCGTTTGCAGATAGCCCTCAATGCAAAATCTGTAGACGCAAATATTGGTGTGAGAGCTAATTCAATCAAGGAAACACTGCATGTTGGTGAAGGGCATATTGAAGAAGAATCAGCTGAGTGGTTCTTGTGGGAGAACAACTCCATTTGGCTCACTAACTTCACACACCATCAGGCTTCCAAGCAGCTCTCAAGGAAACTCAGTTTTCACACTCTATGCTTAGTGCCCTTTGAGTGCATTATCTAGGAATGAACCTGGTAGAGCATCCCACACATACGAATGCTCCACATGCGGGTTTCACATGCCACCAACTCCACATTCACAGGCAACTTCAGCTCCAAAACCACTTTCAGATAGCCCTCAATGCAAAGGCTCTAGACGCAAATATTGGTGTGAGAGCTAATTCAATCAAGGAAACACTGCATGTTGGTGAAGGGCATATTGAAGAAGAATCAGCCGAGTGGTTCTTGTGGGAGAACAACTCCATTTGGCTCACTAACTTCACACACCATCAGGCTTCCAAGCAGCTCTCAAGGAAACTCAGTTTTCACACTCTATGCTTAGTGCCCTTTGAGTGCATTATCTAGGAATGAACCTGGTAGAGCATCCCACACAAACGAATGCTCCACATGCGGGTTTCACATGCCACCAACTCCACATTCACAGGCAACTTCAGCGCCACAGCCGTTTTCAGATAGCCCTCAATGCAAAGGCTCTAGACGCAAATATTGGTGTGAGAGCTAATTCCATCAAGGAAACACTGCATGTTGGTGAAGGGCATATTGAAGAAGAATCAGCCGAGTGGTTCTTGTGGGAGAACAACTCCATTTGGCTCACTAACGTCACACACCATCAGGCTTCCAAGCAGCTCTCAAGGAAACTCAGTTTTCACACTCTATGCTTAGTGCCCTTTGAGTGCATTATCTAGGAATGAACCTGGTAGAGCATCCCACACAAACGAATGCTCCACATGCGGGTTTCACATGCCACCAACTCCACATTCACAGGCAACTTCAGCGCCAAAACCACTTTCAGATAGCCCTCAATGCAAAGGCTCTAGACGCAAATATTGGTGTGAGACCTAATTCAATCAAGGAAACACTGCATGTTGGTGAAGGGCATATTGAAGAAGAATCAGCCGAGTGGTTCTTGTGGGAGAACAACTCCATTTGGCTCACTAACTTCACACACCATCAGGTTTCCAAACAGCTCTCAAGGAAACGCAGTTTTCACACTCTATGCTTAGTGCCCTTTGAGTGCCTAGGACTGAAATGAAGCTTGGTGAGCATCCCACACAAACGAATGCTCCACATGCGGGTTTCACATGCCACCAACTCCACATTCACAGGCAACTTCAGCGCCACAGCCGTTTGCAGATAGCCCTCAATGCAAAATCTGTAGACGCAAATATTGGTGTGAGAGCTAATTCAATCAAGGAAACACTGCATATTGGTGAAGGGCATATTGAAGAAGAATCAGCCGAGTGGTTCTTGTGGGAGAACAACTCCATTTGGCTCACTAACTTCACACACCATCAGGCTTCCAAGCAGCTCTCAAGGAAACTCAGTTTTCACACTCTATGCTTAGTGCCCTTTGAGTGCATTATCTAGGAATGAACCTGGTAGAGCATCCCACACAAACGAATGCTCCACATGCGGGTTTCACATGCCACCAACTCCACATTCACAGGCAACTTCAGCACCAAAGCCGTTATCAGATAGCCCTCAATGCAAAGGCTCTAGACGCAAATATTGGTGTGAGAGCTAATTCAATCAAGGAAGCACTGCATGCTGGTGAAGGGCATATTGAAGAAGAATCAGCCGAGTGGTTCTTGTGGGAGAACAACTCCATTTGGCTCACTAACTTCACACACCATCAGGCTTCCAAGCAGCTCTCAAGGAAACTCAGTTTTCACACTCTATGCTTAGTGCCCTTTGAGTGCATTATCTAGGAATGAACCTGGTAGAGCATCCCACACAAACGAATGCTCCACATGCGGGTTTCACATGCCACCAACTCCACATTCACAGGCAACTTCAGCTCCAAAACCACTTTCAGATAGCCCTCAATGCAAAGGCTCTAGACGCAAATATTGGTGTGAGAGCTAATTCAATCAAGGAAACACTGCATGTTGGTGAAGGGCATATTGAAGAAGAATCAGCCGAGTGGTTCTTGTGGGAGAACAACTCCATTTGGCTCACTAACTTCACACACCATCAGGCTTCCAAGCAGCTCTCAAGGAAACTGTTTTCACACTCTATGCTTAGTGCCCTTTGAGTGCCTAGGACTGAAATGAAGCTTGGTAGAGTATCCCACACAAACGAATGCTCCACATGCGGGTTTCACATGCCACCAACTCCACATTCACAGACACCTTCAGCGCCACAGCCTTTTGCAGATAGCCCTCAATGCAAAGGCTCTTGACGCAAATATTGGTGTGAGAGCTAATTCAATCAAGGAAACACTGCATGTTGGTGAAGGGCATATTGAAGAAGAATCAGCCGAGTGGTTCTTGTGGGAGAACAACTCCATTTGGCTCACTAACTTCACACACCATCAGGCTTCCAAGCAGCTCTCAAGGAAACTCAGTTTTCACACTCTATGCTTAGTGCCCTTTGAGTGCATTATCTAGGAATGAGCCTGGTAGAGCATCCCACACAAACGAATGCTCCACATGCGGGTTTCACATGCCACCAACTCCACATTCACAGACAACTTCAGCACCAAAGCCGTTTTCAGATAGCCCTCAATGCAAAGGCTCTAGACGCAAATATTGGTGTGAGAGCTAATTCAATCAAGGAAACACTGCATGTTGGTGAAGGGCATATTGAAGAAGAATCAGCCGAGTGGTTCTTGTGGGAGAACAACTCCATTTGGCTCACTAACTTCACACACCATCAGGCTTCCAAGCAGATCTCAAGGAAACTGTTTTCACACTCTATGCTTAGTGCCCTTTGAGTGCCTAGGACTGAAATGAAGCTTGGTAGAGCATCCCACACAAACGAATGCTCCACATGCGGGTTTCACATGCCACCAACTCCACATTCACAGGCAACTTCAGCGCCACAGACGTTTGCAGATAGCCCTCAAAGCAAAGGCTCTAGACGCAAATATTGGTGTGAGAGCTAATTCAATCAAGGAAACACTGCATGTTGGTGAAGGGCATATTGAAGAAGAATCAGCCGAGTGGTTCTTGTGGGAGAACAACTCCATTTGGCTCACTAACTTCACACACCATCAGGCTTCCAAGCAGCTCTCAAGGAAACTCAGTTTTCACACTCTATGCTTAGTGCCCTTTGAGTGCATTATCTAGAAATGAACCTGGTAGAGCATCCCACACAAACGAATGCTCCACATGCGGGTTTCACATGCCACCAACTCCACATTCACAGGCAACTTCAGCGCCACAGCCGTTTGCAGATAGCCCTCAATGCAAAGGCTCTAGACGCAAATATTGGTGTGAGAGCTAATTCAATCAAGGAAACACTGCATGTTGGTGAAGGGCATATTGAAGAAGAATCAGCCGAGTGGTTCTTGTGGGAGAACAACTCCATTTGGCTCACTAACTTCACACACCATCAGGCTTCCAAGCAGCTCTCAAGGAAACTCAGTTTTCACACTCTATGCTTAGTGCCCTTTGAGTGCATTATCTAGGAATGAACCTGGTAGAGCATCCCACACAAAGGAATGCTCCACATGCGGGTTTCACATGCCACCAACTCCACATTCACAGACAACTTCAGCGCCACAGCCGTTTTCAGATAGCCCTCAATGCAAAGGCTCTTGACGCAAATATTGGTGTGAGAGCTAATTCAATCAAGGAAACACTGCATGTTGGTGAAGGGCATATTGAAGAAGAATCAGCCGAGTGGTTCTTGTGGGAGAACAACTCCATTTGGCTCACTAACTTCACACACCATCAGGCTTCCAAGCAGCTCTCAAGGAAACTCAGTTTTCACACTCTATGCTTAGTGCCCTTTGAGTGCATTATCTAGGAATGAGCCTGGTAGAGCATCCCACACAAACGAATGCTCCACATGCGGGTTTCACATGCCACCAACTCCACATTCACAGGCAACTTCAGCGCCACAGCCGTTTTCAGATAGCCCTCAATGCAAAGGCTCTAGACGCAAATATTGGTGTGAGAGCTAATTCAATCAAGGAAACACTGCATGTTGGTGAAGGGCATATTGAAGAAGAATCAGCCGAGTGGTTCTTGTGGGAGAACAACTCCATTTGGCTCACTAACTTCACACACCATCAGGCTTCCAAGCAGCTCTCAAGGAAACTCAGTTTTCACACTCTATGCTTAGTGCCCTTTGAGTGCATTATCTAGGAATGAACCTGGTAGAGCATCCCACACAAACGAATGCTCCACATGCGGGTTTCACATGCCACCAACTCCACATTCACAGGCAACTTCAGCGCCACAGCCGTTTTCAGATAGCCCTCAATGCAAAGGCTCTAGACGCAAATATTGGTGTGAGAGCTAATTCAATCAAGGAAACACTGCATGTTGGTGAAGGGCATATAGAAGAAGAATCAGCCGAGTGGTTCTTGTGGGAGAACAACTCCATTTGGCTCACTAACTTCACACACCATCAGGCTTCCAAGCAGATCTCAAGGAACCTGTTTTCACACTCTATGCTTAGTGCCCTTTGAGTGCCTAGGACTGAAATGAAGCTTGGTAGAGCATCCCACACAAACGAATGCTCCACATGCGGGTTTCACATGCCACCAACTCCACATTCACAGGCAACTTCAGCTTCACAGCCGTTTTAAGATAGCCCTCAATGCAAAGGCTCTAGACGCAAATATTGGTGTGAGAGCTAATTCAATCAAGGAAACACTGCATGTTGGTGAAGGGCATATTGAAGAAGAATCAGCCGAGTGGTTCTTGTGGGAGAACAACTCCATTTGGCTCACTAACTTCACACACCATCAGGCTTCCAAGCAGCTCTCAAGGAAACTCAGTTTTCACACTCTATGCTTAGTGCCCTTTTAGTGCCTAGGACTGAAATGAAGCTTGGTAGAGTATCCCACACAAACGAATGCTCCACATGCGGGTTTCACATGCCACCAACTCCACATTCACAGGCAACTTCAGCGCCACAGCCGTTTGCAGATAGCCCTCAATGCAAAGTCTCTAGACGCAAATATTGGTGTGAGAGCTAATTCAATCATGGAAACACTGCATGTTGGTGAAGGGCATATTGAAGAAGAATCAGCCGAGTGGTTCTTGTGGGAGAACAACTCCATTTGGCTCACTAACTTCACACACCATCAGGCTTCCAAGCAGCTCTCAAGGAAACTCAGTTTTCACACTCTATGCTTAGTGCCCTTTGAGTGCATTATCTAGGAATGAACCTGGTAGAGCATCCCACACAAACGAATGCTCCACATGCGGGTTTCACATGCCACCAACTCCACATTCACAGGCAACTTCAGCGCCACAGCCGTTTTCAGATAGCCCTCAATGCAAAGGCTCTAGACGCAAATATTGGTGTGAGAGCTAATTCAATCATGGAAACACTGCATGTTGGTGAAGGGCATATTGAAGAAGAATCAGCCGAGTGGTTCTTGTGGGAGAACAACTCCATTTGGCTCACTAACTTCACACACCATCAGGCTTCCAAGCAGCTCTCAAGGAAACTCAGTTTTCACACTCTATGCTTAGTGCCCTTTGAGTGCATTATCTAGGAATGAACCTGGTAGAGCATCCCACACAAAGGAATGCTCCACATGCGGGTTTCACATGCCACCAACTCCACATTCACAGACAACTTCAGCGCCACAGCCGTTTTCAGATAGCCCTCAATGCAAAGGCTCTTGACGCAAATATTGGTGTCAGAGCTAATTCAATCAAGGAAACACTGCATGTTGGTGAAGGGCATATTGAAGAAGAATCAGCCGAGTGGTTCTTGTGGGAGAACAACTCCATTTGGCTCACTAACTTCACACACCATCAGGCTTCCAAGCAGCTCTCAAGGAAACTCAGTTTTCACACTCTATGCTTAGTGCCCTTTGAGTGCATTATCTAGGAATGAGCCTGGTAGAGCATCCCACACAAACGAATGCTCCACATGCGGGTTTCACATGCCACCAACTCCACATTCACAGACAACTTCAGCACCAAAGCCGTTTTCAGATAGCCCTCAATGCAAAGGCTCTAGACGCAAATATTGGTGTGAGAGCTAATTCAATCAAGGAAACACTGCATGTTGGTGAAGGGCATATTGAAGAAGAATCAGCCAAGTGGTTCTTGTGGGAGAACAACTCCATTTGGCTCACTAACTTCACACACCATCAGGCTTCCAAGCAGATCTCAAGGAAACTGTTTTCACACTCTATGCTTAGTGCCCTTTGAGTGCCTAGGACTGAAATGAAGCTTGGTAGAGCATCCCACACAAACGAATGCTCCACATGCGGGTTTCACATGCCACCAACTCCACATTCACAGGCAACTTCAGCGCCACAGCCGTTTGCAGATAGCCCTCAATGCAAAGGCTCTAGACGCAAATATTGGTGTGAGAGCTAATTCAATCAAGGAAACACTGCATGTTGGTGAAGGGCATATTGAAGAAGAATCAGCCGAGTGGTTCTTGTGGGAGAACAACTCCATTTGGCTCACTAACTTCACACACCATCAGGCTTCCAAGCAGCTCTCAAGGAAACTCAGTTTTCACACTCTATGCTTAGTGCCCTTTGAGTGCATTATCTAGGAATGAACCTGGTAGAGCATCCCACACAAACGAATGCTCCACATGCGGGTTTCACATGCCA